>NC_081412.1:434755275-435058911 GCF_030272615.1 Cryptomeria japonica | reverse complement strand
TTGGTGCCCAAAATATTTGTAATTCGGTGTTTTACCTATGAGGCTAGATTGAAGCAGTAGTCTTCAGGAGCTTTTCTCACTGAGGTTTTTCCCATATTGGGTTTTCCTCGTAAATCCAGTTTTATGAAGTACTTGTGTGTGTATGGTCACTTTTGCTTTCTTTCTTGTATTACTGGTTTGACTGTTTAAGTGATTAAGTGCATAATTGATATTCTCAAGCTAGATCAGAAAAGGAAAAACTTAGGAACCACTGATTCACCCCCCTCTCAGTGGTAATCTGTGTTCAACACTAGGTACACTTGATCACAGATGTTGAATGACCAACTGGTTTTGTAGTTCACATCTTGGATGAGACATATTGCTCAGTTAAGGATGTTTGAGGAGTTGGCTTCTAGTTGGGATTGAAGATCATTTGGAACAGGTAGTTGCATTTTCCATTGGAGGCTGATTTTTTATTCTATTAAGGTGTGGCGTCTTTGTTTTGAATTTAAAAAGATATTGCAGCATATTCTCATAGGATGTAATGTAATTTTGACATTTTTCATTAGCCTGAAGCTTATTTTTCTCCTTGTTCCATGAAAGGAAATCAAGGCTAATTGACGAAGGGTTCTGAAATTTCATAATTGATAGATATTCAAAAGTAATTGTTTTAAGTACAGGGTTATGATGTTTTGTTTTGGATTGCATTTTCACAACTTTGAGTCAATGAAAATCAAATCATGTTTCATCTCTTTGTGCATCTTATTGCCTGTCATGATTCATGTTTATTAAAGGTAAATGGGTATTGTGTTTGTATTCATATGTGAATGTGTATCTACTTAGTTAGGGTCTTTTGAAGGAGAAGATGAAATTCCTACTATGTGTTGCAGAAGGTGGTAAAATGGAAAATATCCTGAGTATGATTCATGGTATGAATTGTTGGATATGGGTGTAAGGCATTTTGTATTCGTGAATGATTTTGGAGCTGTTGGAATTTAGGGAAATAGACTCTGTAGCCTGGGATAAGAAATGAACTTCTCATTGTGATGATCTTATAGACATATGAACTTAAAAGTCATTAAATCTTTCTTTTGTTTTCATTTTTTATGTTTTTGTTCTTGTTTTCTTAGAGGCCAATATAGTTTTACATGGGAAAGGAATGATGTCTCTAGGAAATTGTATATGTGTATTGGTGTAGAATTTTGGGAATCATCTGCTTGTGAGGGAGATTCAGTGTGAATTATGTTACTTTCATGAATGTCCTATAGGTTTACCCACTTAGGTTTTGCAGAGCCTAAAAGTGCAGAAGAATTAATTTATTTTTGGAATTCTTGTTAATTGGCCATCTAGCTCAGAATAGTGAATACAATGAAACTTCAAAATTATCTCTATTTTGACTACTAGATAGAAAACACCAACACATCCAATCTTAGGAGAATTAATAGAAATACCAACAAGATAGTGCATGGCATCTTATGCAATCATAAAGAGAGCAAGGGCCATAGGGCATCTGTTGGCAATTTGGAGGAATTGATTATGTGTTTCATTAATGTTTATCATTCATGTCAACACTAGCTTGTTTGGTTGTCTACCGGGTTTCGGTAGAGTGGTTGGATTGTGATGTAGCTCTGGAGACTATCTCTGGTATTCTCCAATATGTTCAGTTTGGTGGAATTGGTTTGGTTTGGTCATTCCTATGGTTCAGTTGGTTCAAAATTTGGTGATCGAGAAGCTATCATATGTTCTAGTAAGCCTTTTGGTTACCAGTAAGAGTTTTATCAGCAGAGCTTCATTGAAGATCTTTTGATGGATTCAATAAGTGGTGTTGGTGCGGCTTCTAGAAGGTTCTCAAGATGGTGATGGTTATCATGATTGAGTTTCAGTTGATCGGTGGTGTTGCATTTGGTTTATGGTGACCTATTTTAGGTCTGATGTTATTTTGTTAAGTTATGGGCCGATTTATGTAACATCTTGGTGGATGTTACTGATGCATTACCAGTTGGATTTATTGTTTGGTTAATGTTGTTTTGGTCTCAGGCTGAATTGGATTATCATTGGTTTGCAGGTTTATGTAATGGATTTGTTGTATTATCTTTTAGGTGGCTGACCTAATTGTTTAGGTCATGGGTTGGTATAAATATGATTTAAGATCTCTTTGTATATCATGGCATGTGGTTGTGGGTTATGGGATTATCTGTGTGCGAATAAATTTGTAGTCATATACAGAGGTTTTAGTTGATCATAGGTGATCGAATTGGGTTTGTATAAGAGGTTTAAGACCTCTAGCATTGAGCTTAACTAGAACTGTACTCAGGCATAGGAGATGCTATTCTTGTAGTTCATTCTTATTTCTAGATTGTAGTTCAAAGATTTTTGTAGTCAGTGAGAATCCTTTGTGATGAGAAGTGCGCTCTAAGATACTGGCCTTCCTACATGTGTAGTCCCCTTATTGTAATCACATACTTACTATTGAAGTATCATCTAACTGTGGGTAGGATTTCCCACCGTGGTTTTTCCCTTTACTGGGTTTTCCACGTACAAATATTGGTGTTATGTGTTGTGGATGCATGGTATTTGGTTTATAATTTATGTTTGTACTTAATTGATATATCTACTATTTTGGTATTTGGTTTATGCATTCTGATAAAAGGTTATGTGTTCTTAAAGTTTCATAATTTGTTAACAACTGATTCACCCCCCCTCTTAGTTGTTCATTGGTTATCTTAACAATTGGCATCACAACTTGGTCCTCTTTGCAAAAGCTTAACCTCTTGAAGAAGATCCTATGGCGAGTAATCATTCAACTTAAATTTCTTATCGGAAGGACAACCCTAGGCTTGAAGGAACAAATTATAGAGTATGGAAGCTTTAGACGGAGACTCATCTGATATGTCTTAGCAAGGAGATCATAGATAAAGGCTATACTGCTTATGATCCGACATTTGGAAATCCGCCTCCGACATACTTGGATAAGAACATTGAAAATTACTGTAGAGCTAGAGAAGCCATTTTTAGCACCCTTTCAAATCAGCAGGTAATGGGATTAACAGACAAATCATCTGCAAAATCTATATGGGATAAGTAGGAGACTCTAGATCAAGGTGACCCTACTGTAAAAAATGCTAAACTTGATGGTTACCTGGTGAGGTATGAGAACCTAAGAATGGAGGAAGATGAAAGAATTATTATTTTTATCAAAAGAGTCAATAAAATTGTCTTGGGAATTTAATGTTGTGGTGGATCTCTAAGTGAAGATGAGATTGTTTTTAAAGTATTGATAGTGTTGCCACTGACTTACAAAATGAAGGCTACTGCAATTAATGAGGTGAGAACAATGTCTAATACTTCTATCAATAGGGATACTTTGGTTGGAAAGTTATCTGATTTTGAGCTTGAAGAATTCGGTCCTCAAGGAGCTGCAAAGATAGATTCTACATTCAAGGCATCTACATCATCAACTGACAAGAGTGATTGGAAAGAATTATATGCAAAGGAACTAGAGGATAAGAAGAAAGAATATGAAGAGCTTGAGGAAATTGAAGCATTATTTTCTAGAAGGGTACCTAAAGGTTCAACAAGAAGTAAGTATGAAGGAAAATCACCTTTCAAATGTTTTGCATTTAATAAGATAAGTCATTTTGTATATAGATGTCTTGAGAGGAATTAAAGATTTGAAGAGAAAGATAGAAGATCTTTTAAGCCTAACCATGAATATCAGAACAAGCATAAGTACAGGAGGAACAAATAAAAATCATGCTACTATGCTGATGAGGAAGGTGTAACTGATGATTTTGATGATGAACCAGCAAAAGGTTCAGCTAGTGGATTCAACAATGAAAAAGAATGGGTATTCTTATTTATCAAGGAAGATGCTTCAGAACCTCTCATTCAAAATGAAGAGAAGGCCCTTGCTGCTAAAGTTGAAGACAAGGATGAATGGGTGATAGAAAGTGGTTGTTCACATAATATGACTAGAGATAGAAGGAATTTTCTATCTTTTTGAAAATTTGATAGTGGTCTAGTAAGTTTTGGAGATGACAAATCATGCATGATCAGAGGAAGAGGAACTATATCATTGGATGGTAAGCATAACACTAATAATGTTTATTATGTAGAAGGTTTAAGGAATAATATTTTGAGTGTAGGAAAGTTGGTGGATAGGGGATTTCAATTACAGTTCAAGGATGGAAAATGCAAAATCATGAAGAGATCTGGATTGGAGATTACAACTGGTACTTAGACTAGAGGTAACATCTTTCATTTTAACTCTGGTGAGAAGACATATTTGATTGCACATATTAATGAGAGTTGTCTATGGCATAAGAGGTTGTCATGTGAATTTTATTGCATTGTAAAGATCAGTTCAACTAAGGTAGTTAGAGATATACCTAAGATTGTGAAGCCTCATAATCCGGTATGTAAGGAATGTCAAATGGAAAAGCAAGTCATAATTTTTTTTAAGAGTATACAAGACAAATCTAATGATATTATTAATCTTATTCATACTAATTTGTGTGGTCCTACTAGACTAAAAAGTTTTCAGGGTGATAGATATTTCATGCTAATCATTGATGACTATTCTATAATGATGTGGGTTACTTTTCTAAGAGAGAAATCTGAAGCCTTTCAAAAGTTCAAGATCTTTAAAGCTATGGTTGAGACAAAGACAGGGTTGAAAATAAAATTCTTAAAATATCTATTTAGGGTGGTGAATTCACATCCAATGAATTTAACAATTATTGTGAGAATCATGGCATAAGGAGACAATTGTCTACACCCTGGACACCTCAGCAGAATGGTTTTGTGGAAAGAAAGAACATAACTATCTTGGATGCAACTAGATCTATGATGATAGAAGCTAATTTTCCTCATATCTATTGGAGAGAATATATGAGCACGATGGTATACACATTCAACAAAGTTCATATCAAAGGAGACATCGGTAAGACACTTTTATGAGTTATGGTTTGGTCATACACCTATTGTTAAGTACTTTAGAATCTTTGGTAGTAAATGCTATATCAAAAGAGATGATTCCATTGGAAAGTTTGATCCTAGATGTGACAAAGTAATATTTCTTGGTTATTCAAATGAAAGAAAATAATATAGATGTTATAACAAAAAATTACAGAGAATTGTGGAGAGCAGTACAAAGGTCAAATCAAAACTTATGAGAGAACTGGAAGTGGAAATGATCATAACTAAACCGGTAACACCTGTACCAAAATAGAATGTTGAACTAGTTACCCTGACAATATCAGAAAATTGAATAGTAATTGAAGATCAAAGAAAAGAAACAGAAAGTCGGAAGACTCCTAGCTATGTAAGGTTGAATCTTTCATAAGATCAGATCATTGGAGACAAGAGCAAAGGAGTGATGATAAGGAGAAGGTTGGTAGATGAAGAGGTATGCTTAATTTCTCAAATTGAACCAACATCAGTAGATGAAGCATGTAAGGATTAATGTTGGATGAAAGTTATGGAAGAGGAATTAGATCAGATAGAAAAGAACAACACATGGACTTTAGTTCCCCGACCTAAAAATAAGAATGTTATTGGAACTAAATGGGTTTTTAGGAATAAGTTGAATGAATATGGTCAAGTTGTGAGGAATAAGGATAGATTAGTCTATGAAGGATATTCTCAGAAGGAAGGAATTGGTTATGATGAAACTTTTTCTCTGGTAGCTAGGATTGAAGTTGTGAGACTATTTCTTTCTTATGCTACCTATAAGAAATACATGGTTTATTAGATGGATGTTAAGTGTGCATTTATAAATGTAGATCTTCAAGAGGAAGTCTACAATGAGCATCCTGATGGATTCTCACTTTCAGATGACAATAACATGGTTTGTAGATTGAGGAAATCTTTATATGGATTGAAGCAAGCCCCTAGAGCTTGGTATGCTAGATTGGACAAATATCTTTCGAAGCTTGGTTTCACTAAAGGTAATGTTGACAGTAGCTTATATTATAAGATCACTAATGATGACATATTGATTGTTGAGGACTTTGTGGATGATATCATTTTTGGAGGTGAAGAAAAGTTATGTATGGAATTCTTTGATAATATGAAGAATTAATTTGAGATGTCTATGGTTGCAGAAGTAAGATTTTTTTGTAGGTTTGCAAATTACTCAGACTGATAAAGGTATTTTCGTTTGTCAAACTAAGTATGCTAGAGAGTTGTTGAAGAAATTTGGTATGGAAAATTCTAAACCAGTTGGTACTCTTATGGTTACAAGTGAGAAATTGACAAAGAAAGATGTATCAACTCCAGTAAATCCTACAAGGTATAAATCTATGATTGGAGGTTTATTATATTTGACTCAGACTAGACCAGATATAATGAATGCAGTTTGTATTGTATCAAGATATCAGAGTGATCCTAGAGAGAATCATAAGAGTGCAGTGAAAAGGATTTTTAGATATTTACAGGGAACAACTGAATATGGTTTGTGGTATTCTAAAGATAATGACTTTACACTATGTGCATATACGGATGCAGATTGGGCTGGAGATATAGATGACCGGAAAAGCACATCCAGTGGAGCTTTCTTTCTTGGAAAGAAACTTGTTTCATGGACCAGCAAGAAATAGTCATGTTATTATTTATCTACTGCTGAAGTTGAGTATGTTGCTACTGCTACTACCTATACACAAGTTCTATGGATGAAGAAAATGCTGAAAGATATAAGGGTAAATTGTGATGAATCGATAATTATTCACTGTGGTAACTCTGTTACTATTGACATATCAAAGAATCTGGTATTTCATTCAAAGACAAAGAAAATATCAATCAAGTATAACTTTTTGAAGGAAAAGGTAGAAACAAATGAAGTCAAATTATTTTATGTGAACACTAAACAACAGATTGCAGATATCTTCACTAAATTTTTGCCCAAGGAATCATTTGAGTACTTTAGAGATAGATTGGGGGTCTCTGCCCCTCCAGTTGAGACTTAAGTGAAGTTGATTGGCATCAGTCCAGTATGCATTATCAGAACTATCATTCATTCCTGATTGATGAGTTGGTGATACTACTCAAGGGGAGTAGTCAGTTGTGTAGTTTAGAGGATCTATGGTTTTTCTTTGATGTTTATGTCAGATTTTTGGCATTGATGTCAAAGGGGGAGAGATATACATATGAAAAACAAAGATTAATAGAGATATTAGTCATAGGGGGAGTTTGGTTAATTGATTCAAAACTTCATTGTTATATCATTTGTTGGATGTATTCCATTGGGAGAGACTTGTTTGGCATCTCTTGGTACTTGGATGTTTTTAAAATCTAGTGTTTCCATCAATGCCAAAGGGGGAGATGTTGGTATTATGGATGACTTCATCATGTGTTGCATTGGTTTTATCATTGATGTCAACACTTATCTTTTTGGAGGTCTACATTGTTGATTTGGCACTCTAGTTATATTGGTTTATTGTTGAACTGACACATTATGGTCGTAACATGGATATTAGCTTATTCACAGTCACCGGTATATGCTTCACCGACAAGATATATGTTTCACCGATAGCTCAGGAAGCTGATGATGACTTGTTATCATCTAGAGATCATTTAGTTATGTCAAAGACATGGATTAGATGTTTGGATTTTGTGTTTTTCTTATTGGACTAATCGGGTTCACATATTTGCCTTAACCAACAGATAGGTCCAGGTTATGCACTGGTACAAGATATCATGTTCAAGATCAACACGACACATTTTGGAAATGGTTTATTGATTGGATATTATGTAAATATATTGAGCTGACATATTGTATCACACCAAGGCTTATTTGTAACTGATTTAAATGTAATATCTTTAGTGAGCTGACCTTATGATGAGGTCTTAGGGTTTTGTATAAATAATTGTAAGATATTATTTTAAGATCATTGTGAATGAGTGTGTGTGGATCTTGAAGATCATTATGAAGAGAAGATCCTTGTCCAAATCACGCAGATATTATCTAAAGGTTGAAGGAAAGGTTATGAAGGTGTTTGGCACTCATGGTCAGAGCTTAAACCGGTACTGCATCCAACATTGTAGATGCTATACTGAAGCAGTACAATGTTATTAGATTTAATGATCGAATTGTAGTCAATGTGACTCCTATTTTGTGATTGAGCAGTGAGCTCTAGGCGGTTGGCCTTTCTGCATGTGCAGACCCCATTATTGTACTATCATCTGATTGTGGGTAAGCTTTCCCACTGTGGTTTTTCCTCTTATAGGGTTTCCATGTCAAAATCTTTGTATCATGTGTTGTGGATGTTGTTTTGCTTTTTGTTTCATGCATTAAGTTATACCAGTACTACTATAACTATTAATCTGCTTTATTGGCATTAAGTTTGTTTTACTGACACTAAGTTTTAAGTTGTAATAATTACTTTTGGGCTGTAATTTATTGACAACTGATTCACACCCCCTCTTAGTTGTCCTTCTCATTCCTAACAGGAGATTGTTGGCAATTTGGAGGAATTGATTATGTGTTGCATTAATGTTTGTCATTGATGTCAACACTATCTTGTTTGGTTGTCTATCGGGTTCTGGTAGAATGGTTGGATTGTGATGTTGATCTGGAGACTATCTCTAGTATTCTCCAGTATGTTCAGTTTGGTGGAATTGGTCAGGTTCGGTCATTCATATGGTTTAGTTGCATGTCACATTCAGTTGGTTTGGGATTTGGTGATCCGAAAGCTATCATATGTTCTAGTAAGCCTTTTGGTTACCGGTAAGAGATTTACCGACAGATGTTCGTTGAAGATTTTTTGATGGATTTGATAAGTGGTGTTGGTGTGTCTTCTAGAAGGTTCTCAGGATGCTGATGGTTATCATGATCATGTTCTAGTTGATCGGTGGTGTTGCGTTTGGTTTATGGAAACCTATTTTAGGTGCGATGCTATTCTGTTAGGTTATAGATTGATTTATGTAACATTTTGGTGGATTCTCCCGATGCATTACCTGTTGGATTTATTGTTTGGTTAATGTTGTTTCAGTCTCAGGCTGACTTGGATTATCATTGGTTTGTAGGTTTATGTAATGGATTTATTGTATTATCTTTTAGGTGGTTGACCTAATTGTTTAGGTACCAGGTTGATATAAATATGATGTAAGATCTCTTTGTTGATCGTGGCATGTGGTCATGGGTTATGGGATTATCTGTGTGCAAATAAAGTTGTAATCATATGCAAAATTTTGGTCGATCATAGGTGATCAAATTGGGTTTTTATAAGAGGTTTAAGACCTCCAACATTGAGCTTAACCAAAACTGTACTTAGGCATAAGAGATGCTATTCTTGTAGTTCATTCTTATTTGCAGATTGTAGTCCAAAGATTTCTATAGTCAATGAGGCTCCTTTGTGATGAGAAGTGCGCTCTAGGATGTTGGCCTTCCTACATGTGTAGGCTCATTATTGTAATCACATACTTAATGCAGAAGTGTCATCTGACAGAGGGTAGGGTTTCCCACCATGGTTTTTCCCTTTATCGAGTTTTTCCACGTACAAATCTTGGTGTTATGTGTTGTGGATGCATGGTATTTGGTTTATGATTTATGTTTATAATTAATTGATATATCTGCTATTCCAGTATTTGGTTTATGCATTTCGGTAAAACGTTTTATGTGCTTAAAGTTTCATAATTTGTTAACAACTGATTCACTGCCCCCTCCTCTCAGGTTTTCACCAGTTATCCTAACAACATCCCTGTCTAATTGATCTCCCTAGTGTAAAAGCATTAGATAGGGACCCATTCACATAAACCTGAGCCACAAATTCACTCAACAAAATGTTGACCATATTAATAAAGGGTCCAGAGAAGCCAAATGCATCCAATGCCATTCTAATAAATGGCAATTTCACCCTATCATATGCCTTCTCAAAGTCCAAGAGTAGCATAGCTAGATTCTAATTAGAAATTTTAGCCCAGTCCATGGCCTCCTAACTTCTAATAAAGTTCTCAAGGATGTATATTTACTTTGAATTTAGTTTGGGTACTATTATTAATCTTAGGTAGAATATCAATTAGCCTTGTTGAAACAATTGTTCACTAAATTCTTGTCAACCTTAGCCCTATTGAAATCCGATCTAAGATCAATCTTAACTAGATAAAAAACTACTAAAAACCTCTTGAGAGCCCTGAAACCCTAAACCCTAGGGATTTTATACCTTTACAAATCTTTTTAGGCTTTGAAATTCTATTTTTATGTTGACCGATTCAACTGGTCAAATCAATTAATGGTCACCAGTTTGAGGGTTTTCAGTTGTTCACAAGCTGGTTTCTTCTAATTTCCTACTGATTAGCACAAGGTTTAAATGATTTTTCTATTTCGCATAGCGGGGAACTTATCATTTTTTTCCCCCCACAAAATGGTGAAAAAGCTAGGAATTTTTCTATTTTGTAAGAGAATCAAGGAATATTCCACCCTTCCCTATGAACCGGCAAAAAAATCCCTTGGCGGCTATATAATGTTTATCAACATTTTGTCAAGAGGGAATCCTATGGTGGGGCCCCCTTGATGAAATAGAGTTAAAGAGACCAAGGTAGGAGTGTTAGGGGCTGGGTGCCTTCGTGGTTTTGTGAAGATTAAAGCCTTTGGTGGGGCCCTCCCACAAAACCACAAAGTGGTCATAGTAGCATAGAGGATTTTGCCATTTTGCTGGCAGACAAGGTGAACATGCCATAGAACAAAGTAACAAGTTCCTTTTTGTGGGGTCGTAGTGGTCAAGTTTGACCATTGCTTGACCTTGTGATTTGGCAAAAATGTTGAGCATTAAGGGAGGTGGCCCTACTCAATAAGTGGCCTAATCACAACCATTGATTTTCACTTAAGGGACAGATCAACAACCATGTTTTAAACTTTTTTTGAGCCCTTTGGAGGGATATGTGGCATGTTCTCTCATGTCCATCTACATGCACTATGCGAGATTCAAGGGCCATAATTCAAATTTGTAGGTGCAGGGTAAATTTAATGCTCTATTTAAATGGCCAGTTCCAGACCTAGTCAATGACCAACATCTAATCAGATTTTGATCCAACAACTAGGAGATTTTTCCATTACTCCAGATTGAACTCTGTAGACCATTTTGAGACACCACAATGCTCATTCAATGCAGATTGGAGAACTTTTTACCTCTATGGTACAACGATGCAAATCGGATTAAAAAATTCTCCATTTGCAGAGATGTTTTGTTTCCTCCAAGATGAGAGGACATTCTCAGAGGCTCTAATAAATACAGATCATATCACAATGTTGAATTCCTTTTCCTCTCTGATATTTTGTAACCTAACTCCGGTTAGGGTTAGGGTTTCTTAATTGTAATCTATTTCAGTTATGCTTGAACTATAAAGGCAATTTTGTAACCCCTTACAGGGATATTCTTTTCTTTCTATCTCAGAATACATGTTTTCTATGATTTGTAAAACATTCTTTTGTCTTGCATGAATAAAATTAGCCTTCTTACCTTGTTTTCAGTTCAAAAAAATTATGTAATGTCTTTACCTTCTTGTCTTAATACATTTTCATTTATTTTCTTAGTGTAAGTGATTGTGTTGAGCCATCTTTGTATATCATCTATGAACTGTTTTTAGTTCCTCTTGCTATCTTATAAGAATTCCAACCTTCACTTATATAAATAGGGGGCTGAGTTAGGTAGAAACTAGTGTATACCTTGGGTAGTTTTATTAATGTTATGTGCATTTATAGGCAAAGAAGATCAATTTCAATCTAGGTGCAAACCTTTTTTTCCTTTCAAGAATTCCTTCTAACCCTTTTCCCCTTCAAAATTAGTAGAATAGATTTATCAGTGTTGGGTTAAGCTAACACTTGCAATAGATTAGAAAAGGAAGATGGCCTTCTCTAAAGATTCAACCTCACCAATGCAAGATCTTGTTGGGACTTCAAAAAATTTGTCTAATTTTGAAGACCCAGGCTCAAAATTTTGCAGATTGCATCTTGAATCACCTTTTAGAACAAGCCTATGTAGCTCATTTGGCAAGCTCATAATTTTGCACCGAAGAAATCTGATGAGAAATCCCTTTGGGGGATGGTTATACACCTTATTGGAGATTCCACATGTCTATTTGCAGCTTCCTCATATCAGTTTTGATGTGTTTTTGAGGCCCTTGTTTGTAGATCGACCTCGGGGGATAGATGGCTCATTTCTCGGTCGAGGAGACACTTGTCCGTTAGTAACGAAGTGCAGTAAACAACTATAGAAAGAAAGTTGCTCGACTTATGGATGGGCTTCTAATCCTAATTGGGAGAGGAGTAAACTGAACTATGTGACTTGTTACTTGGTGTAGTATCGGAGAAGTGTCGAGGGGTAGAGTTAGGGATTTGAATTCGTTAACAACTTCCAGATTAACTGAACGGGAATGATACCAGTCCCATAGCCCGCTGAATCCCTTCCCGTCCCAGCTTCTCCACCACTACCTCCAATAGCTTTATTTCAAGTCATTTGCCTTCCATCGGTAAACTGCTCCTGCCTTTGTATCTACTACTGCATATGGGTCTGCTACTGGTGGATCAATAATTGCCTCTGAACCTATGTACCTGGTAAGCCCCTAGAGAGTGGCATTGGCCCTCGATCTCGATCTTGAACTGCGGGTAAGACTGATTATTTCACAGGTATGGACTATATACCAATCTAGTAGTTTCCACCCTTTCTTATAGTTTTCTAAATGGAATAGGCCCCCTGGGGCATCAACAGAATATACAGGATCTACTTTGGCAGAATCTACTAATGAATCAACCGCTTAAACGACGACATCACCAACTGCCCCATAGAATTGTAGGGCAACTCCTCGATGTGATGCTACTGGTGTTACTGCTACTCGTGCTGGTGGTGGTTCTAGGGCTGGATCACGAAGGTCAGCATCTCGATTACTAAGGTCTAGATCTCGATCACGAGCATCTGAATCACCAGAATCTACTAGATCAAGAAAAGCATAAACAACTGACTCTACTGATGACTCTACTAAACCATTTCAAGGGGCCTCTTCAACGTGTGCTTATGGATATTGATCTTAAACTTACTATGGCTCTCTCTCTCCAATGGACTATGCGTATGTCACAGGAACAATTGGCCCGCCCTGGAGCAGGCTCTGAAACAGGTCCTTCAATGACTGCTTCAACTCCCCAATGCTACTGGTGCTACTCGTGCTGGCGGTGGAGCTAGATCTACTACTGCTGGTGCTTATGCTGGTCCTGGTTCTGGAACCGCTGCTCCCGCCCTTGCTTATGCCTCCCCTGATATTTGCAACAGTTCAACCGTTTGAGGAGGCCCTCTTTGAGGCATTGCATATTTGTACCAGTTGAGGATTATGCCAAACTAATTATTGTCCATGATTCTCTGCAATTTTTTGTGCTCCCATGCAAAGTGGAAAAGTCCCATGAATCCAACTGTTGAGTTTTCGAAGCCAATTTCATTTGCAAAAAGTTTAGTTTTGCAAACTAGACAGTGTAACACAACAGTCAGTAGCCCACTTTGAGAATTTTTATTTTGTGTTTAGTTGACCTACACTTCAAAGTGGTTGTACCCCATGATTCTTTGTAAAATTATCTATCGAATTCCCAATTTATGGCCCCCCAGCTCATCATTTGATCACATTTTAAAGCCCATTCCGAACACACTTTTGCAGGGTTTAAAGAGCAACAATATCCAGATTTTTAGAGAGGAAAACTTTGAGGGTTTATAATTTTCACATGTGACCTAATCAGGTCAAAATCTCTTGCATGCGTGTTCAAGGTATGTTAATCTACCAGTATGCCAAGTGGCGGCCCTTGATGCAGAGATTTGGTATTCTTACAAATTAGTGTTTAAGGGGGTCTCAGGTTGTCTAAACAAGTTCAGATTCAAAAAAACCCAAGTAGGCAATTTTATAGTCTATCAGTGTGCCACCTCTCAGGGTTTGATCAGGTGTTTGGGTTAGTTTTTAAGGCTTGTTTCAGAGGCTACTCAAGTGTTTCAAGCCAAGTGTCAAAGTTGCAAAGTGATCAAATTGAAGATTCTGAACTTAGTTTCTCGTGTCCTGGGCACGTCCAATCAGCATTTGGAGCATTTCCACAGGTTCAATTGTCAAGAAACAATTTTTTTTTTAGTTGGACCCACTCAAGGTTCGACTTAGATTGAGGACCAGCATGACCAATTGGTGTCACCAAAGGGAGTTTATCAATTCAATGAGTATGATTAAATAATTAAATCAATATACACAAGGGGATTGTTTGAAAAATATTTTAAAGCTTTTCAATATTGACTTAAAATTGCATATGGAGCCCACGGATGAATATTATATTTTCAAAACAAAACCATATGGGTAGAATTTTGGAAATGTGACCATATTAAGCAGGCCATTGTATAGCATTTTAAATGCCCAATGGGAAAATGCAAATATTTTTAAAAAGGGGGGTCACGTGAATGAGAAAGAATAAATCTCGTCTCCAACTTTACCTTATAATTGAAATCATGCCAGATGAAATACAAAAAATTTTAGTGGGCCCGATGTACACGATTTGGGTAAAAAACTCACTCTGCATGATCTAAGTGGAGGAGTTGAAAACCTCATGGGATAAACTGGGGAGACAAGGCTCATACCAGTTCCTTGTCCTGCATCTCCAAGGAAGGCATAAGAAATGCACGCGAGATATGAGTTTGAGCAAGAGAGAGTTTCATATTTTATCCCGTGTGCCTGAAGAATCATGTCAAGTTTTGCACGAGCTAAGGTGAGCATGCTGTGAAAAGGAAAGTTTCTTATCCCACGCATGGGTAAGACAAGGAAAAAACCAATGCGGGATAAGAATGATGGTTGGAGCCCGGAAAGAACAAAAGGAACCTTCCAAATTCCCTGTGGAATAAGCTAGGACGTAGGGAAGGAGAGGAAATTTTACCCCACGCCATGAAATAGGCCCTCTGAAATGCACATGGGATAAGCGTGTGAGCAAGACAAAGATAAAACACTATCCCACATAGTTTGCAAGGCACTCACACATAGCCATGGGCTAAAAAACATGCAGAGGAAAGATTGAAGTAAGGTTATCCTGTGCTTCCAAGGTGTTGGTCAAAAATCACAACAAGATAAGAGCTTAGCCGAATGTAAAAGGTGAGGGGTAGAGCCTTTTCTCACGTGTCCCGACAAGAACCACAACCAAGCCGCGAGATAAGACATAAGGATTCCAGTGATAACATTGACAAGATGGTTATCTTGTGCTACAAAAAAAGGTGGTATGTGGATACGTGGGATAACAAATTCAAAGACAAAAGGAAAGTGAACACAACCCGCATGCAGGAAGAGAATTAAGGAAAATACAAGGGATTTGGCACCAAAGTCTTCAAGCTGTCCAACATCCTCGATGCTTATGCTGGAATGGGAGCTTCAATGTGATGAGGGGGCAATGGTGTAATATACACATGTGAATGTGTGTGCACGGGATAAATTTTTAAGCAAAGGATAGTTAACAGGCAATGACCCCTTGCAAAGCAATTGTGCACAAAATGGACCCGCGAGTTGAAAGCAATGACTAAGTAGTTTGCATCACGGGAAGTAATGGTTATGCCCAATATTGCAACACAAAGAAAGGGTGCACAAAGGATAAAGGGTGATGCATTCTCTGTATGATATCAAAGCCTAGCCCAGATATATCTATGTTGTCCAGCAAATGTGCCTGAGAGTGGGCCTGAATCACAAATGCATTATGGGGGGGTGGGGTGATGTATATTGCAGAGCCTATTGGGATAGGGTATCTCCTATAGTAGTGACACTTTGGAGAGTAATGATGCATGAATGGGGTAAAGTGAGTTGTTTGTGATTAGAATGCTATTTCTCTTTAGGGGAGAAGTATTTTCATCTTTGTAGATGAAAAACTTAGTGCAGTATGAACGGGATATGCTTCCAGATGAGTGCTTTTGGGCTAAGTTAATAAAATTTTCACAAGAAAGGGGAACATTTTTATTGTTATTTTATTGTAAGTGGGGATTATTATCCAAATCTGAAAATCACATTTTCCTAAAGTAGATACATCAACAAAAAGGAAGATGGTGCAAAGTACTGAGATATTTTCTCTAAGGTGAAATGCATTATTTCAGAAGTGAAAAATATAAGAGGAAGAAATCATGTCCCTTAAGTATAAATAATTGAAGGGGCAAATTTATTTTTGTCTAAATGTGTTTATCTCTTTCTCATAAAAAAATTACACTAGGGAGGCATTTTTCAACAGGTTTGAAAATTATTCACACAGAAAAATGACATAGAAAGAGGTGAAAAGGTGAATGGGACAATGCTTCCACCAATCAGGGTGAATAGTTTTGTTCACCGAATACATGATAAGTAAGCACAACAAAGTGGAATTTTCTCAGTGACAATGTGTAGAGTTTGAGTGTACATGGCATTGTTCAGTCAGAGAGGTTTTTCTATTTTGAGAAGAGATATAGATGCAAGTTAAAAGTCATTTTTGACTTTCACAATTGGGGCAATTTTTCAGTTTTCAAAACTGAGACAAGGTGGACCACAGTCAAGAACAAGACAACATGCTAAATATAGAAAACATTGGCAAAGTGCATAATTTTGAATTGAAAAGTGACTCCAAAGGGTAAACTTTCTGATTTTCAACATTTTCCAGTAGATGTGCCAGGATGCAAATTTTGGCAAATTTTGAAAGGAGAAGAGAAGATTTTCAAAAGTTCTAAATTTCAAGATGAAGACAAGTCAATTTTGAACATGCCTTTAAGGTTTTCATTAGGTCTTCTTCACTTGAATGTATATTTTTTCTCTTCTTCTCAATTATAAGGATTTTGAATGTAATTTTCTCTTCTTTCTAGAAGCTTAGCTTCTATGTACAATGGAGGGTTAAATGACAGTTAGAGTTTAGTTTTCAGTTGATGTATGCTTTGTATTATGAATAGT
The DNA here is from genome assembly GCF_030272615.1 of Cryptomeria japonica. Classification (NCBI taxonomy): domain Eukaryota; kingdom Viridiplantae; phylum Streptophyta; class Pinopsida; order Cupressales; family Cupressaceae; genus Cryptomeria; species Cryptomeria japonica. The sequence continues at coordinate 435,042,039 of NC_081412.1, read as the reverse complement.
TGTAACCATATATGTAAGCAATGAACATAGGTTTCTCTTGCTATTGTCTCCACATGTAATGGTGCTACTTATGAAATAGATAATCAAGGATTATATGTTTTGTCCCAACAAGTTTGGTGTTTATCTTATTCTTGATTCTCTTCAAGAAAGAGATTAAATAGCTTTAATGAGATGAAGAGTAATGTCTTTTACATGCAAGATCATTAAGAATGATTGTAGGATAACCAAGTTGATGGGTTTTGACGCAATGCATTGATGCTTAGATTTCTTTGGTTACAATGCAAACTATTTGGGTGTAAAGCTATACTGTGAAAGTGGACTCTGTTGCCCAGTAAATGAAGGCACTGGTTGATGTGTTATTCTTATTTTCAAAATCATTCTTTTGTCAAAATCCTTTTTATTTCTACTTTCCTTTCTTCATTAGGATTAGGATTAGTGTATCAACCCATCCTCAATGAAGTGCATAGATTCTTAGAAACTAAGGTTAAAGCCAAAACCAGGAGTTAAACCATCTTCCTTAGTACATTTTCATTGGGATGATCTGTTGTAAATGTAATGTCTTGAGTATTTTGAAGTTGTTAATTATTTTGACATTGCATAAGTTCACCTGCCTTGGTCTTGCAGAGCCAAAAGAGTGGGAGATCTCAGACTTGTGACTGATTCTTGGTCAGTTGACCAAATCCTTCTCTGAGTTTGTTGCTAAGTTAGTGGCAATTCCTATAGATTTTGGAGACTGTTGGTTTGGGAACCAACAAATTGGTGACTCTGGTGGGGATAAAATTAATAGAGAAGTATGTTACGTGTTTCCCTAGAGTCTTTGGTTGAATGGTTTTTAGTGTGGAAAGAGTTTTGTAGATGCATGTTTGAAGAAATACTCATGTGACTCTATTGTTGGAGAAGACCCGGAATAAAAAAGTGCTTTAAATATCTCTCAACTATTCAAAATTTGTTCCTTGGAATGGAGGTGGTGACTTTGTTCTAAAAGAACCTGATAATGAAAGAAGAAGAGCTCTTGTTGTGAGGAGTTCTTAGCCAAAAGAAAAAGAGAAACTGTTGCACTTATTCCAGGTATTCTTCTTTAGAGAAGTTTTTGTGAAAACCATAAAGCTTTAAGCTCTGAAATGTTCCCTTATTCAGTGTTGAAGCACAAGTTAGAAGGGAAATATTTGTATTTCTAGTTGTCATACTTCTTTCATAAATTTCAGTTTTGAGTTTATGTCAAAGAGAAGTGTGTTATGTTGTGAGTAGGCTCATTCAAAAGGTCTTAAGTCCGATTTTCAATCTTTATGTATTATTTCTACTTAAGACCTTGTTGTAAAAGAAAGTATTGAAATATGTAACTATGATGTTTGTATGAGAATCTTGTAAATACAAGAAAGATGTATGGTCATTACGTTGTCCTAGGTATAACAAATGATCAACAACTTGAAGAAGGTCAGCCAAGAAGGGTATTCATCCCTAAGAGGTATAGACCTTTGAGTTTTGAAAACATTGAGGGGTACCCACATCCCTTCCCCACTGAGTTTAAGGATTAAGTGCTTTTTTTTCATGCACAAGAATCCGAATCAACATTACACCTTGTCCAGTCCTTTTGTGGTTTTATTGAAGACTTTCAGTTTTGCAAGGAAGATATAGTCATGAAGTTCTTTGTGAGGTCATTGAAAGATGGTGCAAAGGAATGGTATGAAAGTTTAGCAACACAAAGTGTATCCTCATGGGATTGCTTCAAGGGGTTGTTTTTAGAAATATTCAATGATGATATAGTTAGATATGAGAAGCCTCCTAGTCCTCAAAATATTCTAGCATGTGAGGATATAATATATGCACAAGAGCAATATGTGTCAAGTATTGAATATACATTTCAAAGCACATATGTCCCTATTGTCCTGACTTATACTTTTTAATACTATGAGAAAGTTTATCAACACCAAATAGTGCAAGAACATAGTTTCTATGTTGAGAGCCCAATGGTGTATGTCAATGCTCAGCTGGACATGAAGAAACAAGTGGGTGAGAAACCTTATACACTATTGTCTAGATTCTTGAAAGCACTTCAAAGTATTCCTATGAGTTTTATGCTTCAAGAATTTGAATGGGTAGACTTATTTTTATGTCTACGAACCTAATTTTGTTCATTGGCCAAAGAATTTGAAGCCAGCTAATATGGATCAGATTTTTGGATGGATTGATGTGTTTGAAGGTTTGAAGGTTTGAAGTCTAAGATACAACTTAATGATGAAAACTTGCATGCTGATAATGAAGAGTTTGAGCAAGGATGTGGTACATCAGTTAGTGATGATTCTCCTTACATTATTGGTTAGTGATTATTCTCCTTACATTGTTGGAGATGAGTCACAAGGTCAACATGAGGAACATAATGTTTGTGAGCAACAAGCAGATGTTGAGCATGAACCTGAAAGTGAATTCTATGTCAACTTGAGGGAAGTTGAAGATCAATACCATGAGGTTCAACACCTTCTTCTGGATGGTGACTATGATTCTGAGAAGGTTGTTGGAGATGCAATCTCCCATAACATGATAGATACATGCTCTTGTGAATCCAGTAAGTTTTCAGTTGAAGAGAACAACAATATGGGACATGTGAGTGAGCAAGATGACACTTGTTCAATCAACAGTGAAGGCATCTTAGACTTTCTAGTAGCAGAGTACCTGAGGTATGCACAAGGAAAAATAAAGAATCTATGCACCCTGTTGATTTGGTTTTTGATAGTGTGGTTGTCTCTTATGACACATTAAGCAATGCACCTATTGTCAATCTACTTCCCATGTTTGAACCAGTTGATAAGAAAGAGGAAAAAGAGCTTGAAGGCATGAGATTCTTTGAATTCAATTGTGATATGTATGTTGATAATGAGGATATGCATACTGATAAAAAATCAGATTTTTATTTTGATGGCAGTGTGTGGATGATAGTGATGGCACTCTTTGTGAATGTGATGGTGCATATGAAGGGGAGATGAATTTTGATTCCTATGATCAAAATGGTGATGGGTTGGGAATGTGTGATGATGAATCCAATTTATTAAATATGTGCAAGCCCCCAGCCCGGTGTGTTGAACCCCAAGGTGATAAACTCTCCTATGAGTGGGAAGACAAAATGCATGCATACAAGGTCTCATGGATAAGTGAACATGCTAATCCAACATGTGTCCAAGTTGTTGATGTGAATGAAATCAAATGGGACTTAGAGTTAGAGGCTAGAGTTTCTTATCAGCTTGATGATTTGTAGTTACATGAAAGGGTCGTGATTGATCTTTCATCTCTTCTTGATGGTGGTTTGCATGGTGTACATGATCTGCAAAGATGTTATTTGCAAAACAATTTTTCTTTCATGCAAAGTAACGATTTGAATGAGACCCATGCTCTCACTTGTGTGCCAAGTAATGAGATTTTGTTTTCTCAACTGAGTGGTCTTTTTATGGAGTGTGACATTGGTTTCAGCCATGATGTGTGTTATGAGAAGCATGCCAGTGTATTCTTGGTGAGCATGACACATGTATATCACACAATGATTTGTATTTTTAGCCATTGCATGGATTTGAGATGTTTAATGGCAGTGAGTGCAATGATAGTTTTTAGTATGGTAGCTAGGTAAGAGATGGTAGCATGTTTGATCAGTGGTATACCAATTTTATCATCAGATTGGCTTCAATGCAGTCTGAGGAAAACAATGTTTATGATAGGGGTAAGAATTCATTGATATTTTTTGGTGGCCTTGGGCCATGACATGTGGTTTGATGCTCAAGCCACAATAGTTTGGGGCAGAGAAGATAATTTTTGACTCTGCACCCAATGGAGTAGGCACACGGTTTGCTCCCTAGAGATCTAGGATCTTGCCATTCCCATGAGGGGCATGCATCCTCAAGCTAGAACCACTATTGGGACTTCAATTTTTTTTTCTAATTTTGAAGACCCTGGCTCAAAATTTTGCAGATTGCATTCATAATCGCCTTTTAGAACATGCATGTGTAGCTCATTTGGCGAGCTCATATTTTTGGACTGAATAATTTTCATGAGAAATCCCTTTGGGAGATGGTTATACACCTTATTGGAGATTCCATATGTCTATTTGCAGCTTCCTCAGATTAATTTTTATGTGTTTTTGAAGCCCTTGTTTGGAGGTCCAGAGATAGGGTGTTGATTTGCAACAATTCAATCGTTTGAAGAAGCCCTCTTTGAGGCATTGCATATTTGTACCAGTTGTAGATTATCCCAAACTGATGATTGTCCATGATTCTTTACAATTTTTGTGCCCCCATGCCAAGTGAAAAAGTCCCATGAATCCAACTATTGAGTTTTCAAAGCCAATTCCATTTGCAAAAAGTTTAGTTTTACAAACTAGATAGTGTCAAACACTAGTCAGTAGCCCTCTTTGAGAATTTTTATTTCTCACCCAATTGACCTGCACTTCAAAGTGGTTATACCCCATGATTATTTGTAAAATTATCTACTAGATTCCCAATTTGTGGCCCCCTAGCTCATCATTTGATCAGTTTATGAAGCCCATTCCAAGTGCACTTTTCCAGGGTTTAAAGAGTAGCAGTATTTAGATTTTTGGAGAGGGTAACTTTGAGGGTTTATAATTTTCACATGTGACCTAATTAGGTCAAAATATATTGCATGCGTGTTTAGGGTATGTTCATCTACCAGTATGCCAAGTGGCGGCCCTTGATGCAAAGATTTGATATTTTTACAAATCAGTGTTTGAAGGGGTCTCAGGTTGTTTAAACAGGTTCAGATTCAGAAAAACCTGAGTAGGAAACTTTGCAGATTAATAAATTTTACCTTAGATGTCATAATGATGATTCATCAGATTACCTCAATTCTCATTTTTATAGTCTATTAGTGTGCCAACTTCTAGGGTTTGATCGGGTGTTTGGGTTAGTTTTTAAGGCCTGTTTTGGAGGGTATTCAGGTGTTTTAGGCCAAGTGTCAAAGTTGCAAAGTGATCAAATTGAATATTTCGAACTCAATTTCTTGTGTCTCGGGCACATCCAATTAGGTTCAGTGTCTAGTAAGCAAAAAAAAAATTCTCGGACCAACTGAGGGCCCGACTCAGGTTGAGGACCAGCATGACCAATTGGCGCCACCAAAGGAGGTTTATCATTTAAATGAGTATAATTAAATAATTAAATCAATATATGCAAGGGGATTGTTTGAAAAATATTTTAAGTCCTTTCAATATTGATTTTAAATTGTATATGGGGCCCACAAATGAATATTTTATTTTCAAAACAAAACCATATGGTTAGAATTTTGAAATGTGACCATATTAAGTGGGCCATTGTATAACATTTTAAATGCCCAATGGGAAAATACAAATATTTTTAAAAATGGGGGTCACGTGAATGAGAAAGAATAAATCTCATCTCCAACTTTACCTTATGATAGAAATCATGTTGGATGAATTTCAATAAATTTTAGTGGGCCCCGATGTAGAAGATTTGGGTAAAAAACGTACCCTGCATGACCTAAGTGCAAGAGTTGAAAACCCCATGGGATAAAAAGGGGAGACAAGGCTCTAATTAGTTCCTTGTACGACAGCCCCAAGGAAGGCATGAGAAATACATGTTGGATAAAAGTTTGAGGGGGAGGGAGTTTCATATGTTATCCCATGCGTCTAACGAAGCTCATCAAAACCTGCATGGGCTGAGGTGAGCACACTGTGAAAAGGAAAGTTTCTTATCTTGCTAATGGATAAGGCAAGGCAAAAACTAGCGTAGGATAAGAATGATGGTTGGAGTTTGGAAAGAACAAAAGGAACCTTCCAAATTCCCTACGGGATAAGCTAGGACACAGGGAAGGAGAGAAAATGTTACCCCATGCCACGAAATAGACCCTTTGAAACGTGCGCGAAATAAGCTTGTGAGAAAGGCAGTCACAAAATACTATCCCACGCAGTTTGCAAGGCACTCACACATATTTGTAGGCTAAACAAAATGTAGAGGGTAGATTGAAGTAAGGTTATCCTACACTTCCAAGGTGTGGAACAAAAATCACAGTGGGATAAGAGTTGATTCAAATGTAAAAGGCGAGGGGTAGAGCCTTATCCTGTGAGTCCTGATAGGAACCACAACTAAGCCACGAGATAAGACATAGGGATTCTAGTGAGTATGCTGATGGGATGGTTATCCTGCACTGCACAACAAGGTAGTATGTGGATACTATTGGCCATTTGGTAATTGATTATGTGTTGCATTGATGTTTTGTCATTGATGTCAACACTAGCTATTTGGATTCTTTACCGGCACCTTTCTAGTCCCAATAGGTTGAGTGGTTTTTTGGTTAACATATGGTGATGAAATTCGCTTGTTCATAATGCTTATACTCATATTTGGTTAGTTGGTTTTGGTCTTGTGATTGGATGCTCTCCTTCTTACACAAAAGATTGGTTTCTAGTTCCGGCGAGGGTTTCATTGACAGATCTTTTGGTGGAGATCTTTGATGCATTACATAATTGGTGTTGGTGCAGCTTCTAATGGAGTTTTAGGATGTTGTTGGTAATCTTGTTCGAGACTTGGCATTTGGAGATCATTGCTGAAGCGTGTGGACCTATACTTGGTCCCAGTTGATCTAGGTTATGGACCGACATTAATATAATGTGTGGGCAAGAATTATTATTGTATTTCTTGGATGTCTTGTGTGTTGGATATCATTTTTTTTAGTCTAAGGCCGACATGGTTTGTAGTGATATAATTGGTTTATTCTCTAGTAGCCGACTTGATTTTTTACGGTCAAGGGTTTTTATAAATAAGATGTAAGATCTCATTGTAGATCATCATAGTTATTGTAAGAGGTAATGGTCAAGGAATGTAATGTGCGAATATTGTAATATCATTTAGATAGAGGAGTTGGTTGATCAATGGAGATCGAATTGGGTTTGTAAAAGGATTTAGTTGTCCGGTGTTGAGCTTAACTGGAACTATACTCAGGCATAGGAGATTCTATCTTTTGTAGTTCAACACTTCTCTAGATTGTAGTCTGGATTTGTATGTAGTCAGTGAGACTCCTTTTGTGATGAGCAGTGTGCTCTAGGCTATTGGCCTTTCTGCAAGTGCAAGCCCCTTCATTGTAAATTCACATACTTACTACAGAAGTATTATCTGACCGTGGGTAGGCTTCCCACTGTGGGTTTTCCCTTTACCGGGTTTTCCATGTATAAATCTTGATGACTTTTATTCTATGATTATTATCTATGCTTAATTGGATCAATTGCTATTCCAGTATTGTTGTTTTAATTGATAATGATTTCGATAATCTATGACAACTAATTCACCCCCCCCCCCTCTCAGTTGTCTTCCAGTTATCTGAACTGTCTAACAATTGGTATCAGAGCTTTGGTCCTCTTTGTAGAAAGCTTAACCACTTGAGGAAGATACTATGGCAACTAATAGTTCAAGTTCATCCAGTTCTTCTAGAGCTATTTTTCGAAGGGATATAGTGAGGCTTGAAGGAACAAATTATACAGTATGGAAGATTCAGATGGAGGCTCATCTGAGATGTCTTGGCAAGGAGATTTGGAAGATCACATAGAATGGTGTCATACCCTTTAATCTAGGATCTAAAAATCCTCCTTTGGCAAACCTTGACAATGAGCTTGAGAATGATTGTAGAGAAAGAGAAGCCCTCTTATGTGCACTTTCTGGCAAATTATGGGATTAACAGACAAATCATTTGGAAAGGATATATGGGATAAATTGAGACCCTTAATGAAGGTGACCCTATGGTGAAGATTTCTAAACTTTATGGTTACCAAATGAGATATGAAAATACGAAGATGGAAGAAGATGAAAGGATTACTGCATTCATGAAAAGAGTAAATGAGATTGTTATGGGAATTCAATGTTGTGGTGGAACTCTGAGCGAAGATGATATTGTTTCTAAAGTCCTGAGAGCCCTAACATCGGTTTATAAAATGAAGGCTACTGCTACTAATGAGTTGAGAAAAATGGCTAATACATCTGCAAATAGAGATACTTTAGTTGGGAAACTATCTTCTTTTGAGGTTGAGGAATTTGGACCTTTTGGAGCTGTGAAAACTGAACCTTCTTTTCATGCATCTACATCTACAACCGCTAAGCAAGATTGGAGAGTTTTATATGCAAAAGAATTAGAAGATATGAAGAGAGAAGTTGAAGAGTTTGAGCAACTTGAAGCACTATTTTCTAGAAGAGAACCGAAAGGACCAGTAGGAAGTAAGTATGAAGGAAAAGCACCTTTTAAATGTTTTGCATCTAGATGTCCTGAAAGGAATTTAAGATTTGAATAAAGAGTTAAGAGATAATTTAAGCCTAATCAAAACAAGTATAGATTCAAGAAAAACAAATTATGCTACATAGCGGATGAGGAAGGCATTACTGATTCAGATGATGAACCGGTAGAAGACTCTACTAGTGGATCCGACAATGGGAAAGAATGGGTATTCTTGACTATCAAGGAAGATGATCCGAAACTAGAAGAGAATGTACCTGAGGAGAAGGCACTTGTTGCTAAAATTGAGGATAAGGATGAATGGGTAATTGACAGTGGTTGTTCACATCATATGACTGGAGATAAAGGAAATTTTCTATCTTTGCAAGAAATTGATGGTGGATTAGTTAGATTTGGAGATGACAAGGCATGTATGATTAAGGTAAAAGGAACTATATCATTGGATGGTAAGAACAATATTGAAAAATGTTTATTATGTTGAAGGTTTGAAGCATAATCTTTTGAGTGTAGGAAAATTGGTAGATAAGGGATTTCAATTACAGTTCACGGATGGAAAATGTAAAATCATTAACAGAACTAGCTTGGAGATTGCAACCAGTACGCAGACAAAATGTAACACATTTCATTTGAACTCCAATGAGAAGACATGTTTGATTACACAAATTGATGAAAGTTGGTTATGGCATTAAAGGTTGTGTCATGTAAATTTTGATTGCATTGTGGAGATCAGTTCAACTAAGGTTCTTAGAGATATACCTCAGATTATGAAGCCCTATAATCCGATATGTAAATAATTTCAAATAGGTAAATAGGTTAGAACCTCTTTTAGGAGTATATAGGATAAGTCAAATAATGTTCTTGATCTTATTCACACTGATTTGTGTGGCCCTGCTAGAGTTAAAATATTTCATGGTGATAGATATTTCTTGCTAATCATTGATGACTATTCTAGAATGATGTGGGTTACTTTTTTGAGAGAAAAATCTGAAGCATTTGAAAAATTTAAAATCTTTCAGGCTAAAGTGGAAACTTAGACAGGAATGAAGATTAAATGTTTGAGATCAGATCATGGTGGAGAATTCACATCTGGTGAGTTTAATAACTTTTGTGACATGCATGGTATTAGAAGACAATTTTCTGCTCCCCAGACACCTCAACAGAGTGGAGTTGTGGAAAGGAAAAATAGAACTATCTTGGATGTTGCTAGAACAATGATGATGGAAGCTAATCTACCTCATGTCTATTGGAGAGAAGCAAATAGTAAATTGGTTTATACATGTTACCAAATTTTGCACATGCCAAATTTAGTGCCCTAATGAAGCCTTGCATTCATTCATTTTGAAAAGATCAAATCATGAACCAGGGAGAAATGCATTGTTTTTGTTTAACTTGTTTGCTTCATGTTCAGATATAGGAAAGTAAGATAACATGTGGGTTAAAATGTGTCCCCCACGAGGGTTGAGCTCAACATGCTGTAGACCACAGAGATATTTATGCTCCATTGCAGATGAAATAGCGTGGCCTATTAAAACCTTCAAGCAAATTCATGTTGGCAAGTGTATCGCCGAATCCCTGCATAGCTGATGAAAGGCCAAAAGAAGCCCAAAGAAAATGAAATTGGCTTGTGTAAAGTTTTTAATTTGGCGCCAAAGAGGGTTTTAAAAGGCCAAAGAACTTCCAAGCATTTTAATTTGCTAGCCAGGAAGAACATTTATCCCACATTGGTCGTGGGGAGGAGCATTTTTGTATTTAAAGATAAAGTCACATATAACTATAGTGTCAAATCTTACAAAATTTTGGCTAGAAGAGGCATCTCATGGCCTCCTGGACCCCGCATGCATGCATCCTAAGGCATCCTAATTTTGTGACTGGCTAGCGGGAAGAGGTTAAAGCTCGAGCAAGTTGAAGAAATATCAATGGTGATCACAGAGATCAAATGGTTATCACTATGTCACAATGAAAAGATGCACACCAGATATCATTGCGACTTGGCGACTGATGACATGGCAGAACAAAGAGTATAAGACCAAGCACAGGTAGTAGACAGGTGGCAGTCTAGTGGCTAGTGACATGGCACAGATGGGCGATATTAAGAAGATCTTGGCCATGATGAGTCCCGAAAGAGTTTCACTAAAGGATCAGTTTCATTGACATAATAATATCGATGAAACCTTAGGTTCGATGAGACTAGTAAACGGTTCACCCAGAGAGTATTTTGGCCGAAAGAAGAGATCTGATAGAGCAAGACGCATGGTGACTGATGACATGGTAGACATGTAGTGCCTAGGCGGATCTCCAGAACCAATCAGGGAGTGACACATGTTGACACGTGTCCCAAGAGAGAAGATCAGTCGAGGTTAAAGGTCAAGCAAGTTGAGGAAAGATCAACGGTAATCCAAAGGATCTAAGGGCCATCACTATACAACTATAGAAAGAAGCTCACCGGTTATCATAACGACTTGGAAACTAAGCACATGCAGAAAAGGAAATGGAAAGGTGAGCGGATAAGAGATTAAAGATCAAATAGATTGATCACATCCAATGGTGATCGTACAGATCCAATGGTGGTCACTAAGCCGCAAGGAAAATTTGCACCCAGTTATCGATGTGACTTGGTGACAAGGTGGGTCTAGTCCAGATGGTGGTCCAGATGGAAGACAAAGTGGACCCGCAAGAAAATTAGAGGCTGACATTTGGTAAAAGGCTATAGATGAGTGGATGTATATATTTTTTAAGTCAAATTTGAACTTGAACTTTTAACCGATTCAAAGTATTTCAACAGTTCAAAGTGGTTCAATGGTTCAAAGTTCACCGATTTAAAGTGGTTCAACGGTTCAAAGTGGTTCAATGGTTCAAATTTCACCAATTTAAAGTGGTTCAATGGTCCAAATCTCATTATCATCTCTCATTTCCCATAGGCCTAGGATGAAGAGAGCAACAGGATGATAGAGAGCAAACAAGTAGAGGTAAAAAGTAAGCAGGTTCCTAAAGATCTAGCGGTGGTCGCTATACTACATGATGAAGATGTGTGGTGTTTATTCATCGTGACTTGGCGACTAAGTAGTGGGGCCCACTAAGGAAGAAATGTAGAGGAAGAAATAAAGAAACATAGATTAAGGTTGATTGGACGAAAGAGCTTCATTTCGGCAATGAGTCATGGTCGTGCTAAGATGGCAGGGTAAGAACCTTGGAACCAACTAGGAAGTGACACGTGGCAAGCCCGATAGAAAAGCAGGTGAAATGGAGCATATCATTAGCCATCAGAATAAGTGTTTCAGTGCTAACTCGATGACCCGATGAAGAAAGCAATGCTAATTATAGTCAGAAGCCGAAAGTGGTGTCAAGCAAAGTAGCATCTAGGGATCTATGCAAAATGAGGAGAAAAAGCCATTAGGTAGTTTGAGGTCTGGTTACCTAGCTTAGTTTAAGTTAGCATGAGTCTTTCTCGTGATCTTGTGGTGATAAGGATTGATTTTGAGTGCCATATGGGTCAACTTTTAGTTGACTAAGAGTTTGAACTGAATTGCATGAGTTTTTCTCATGATTTTGAGCCTTTTTGGTGGCTTTTTATTTCTATGAGAGGATCAATTTTTTAGAGGAGATATTTTCAGTGGGAGTTCATCTTCTATCATTCTGGAGTTATCTTTCCTCTACATTTTGGAAGGCTTTTGTATAAAGTAAAAATTTTTTATCTTTCTTCACTAGTTCTTAATGATTATCTGGTTGGTTTTAGCAGACAATTAAATGCATACATAGAGACAATATCATGGGAAGTTACTTATGCCTGACACAAGCAAGACCTGCAACTAAGATCACATTTACAACAATGCATTGCAATCCTCTGTACCCTGAAACAAACCAAAAGCATTTACAAATTTGGGTCCTGACATTTAGAAAGTGGAAGCCATCAAATCTGGAGCATTTTCCAAATTTCTGGAACCCTTACAACTGAGAAGAATTGGGAATAAAAGGGAGAGGGAACCAAATCAAATCTACAACTGAATTGCCAAGTGTCTCCTCTCTAACTGAATTTTGTTCCCATGGAAACTGCCTCCAAAATATCCCAAATTTGTCAACATCAACCTCATAATCAGATTCCTCACTCCGAGAGCTTTCCGGTGATATATAATACTTTATATTTTGGCCAAAATTTAGACCTTGGGCGAATTAATTCCCATTTGTGCTCAGTCATTTAAATATTTCGAATTTTAATATAGTCAGAACTATATCATTTATTCATTTTAATTTTGATTTTTGCCTCCATTTGTGCTCTGATGCCTTGCCACGTGGTGGCCTTTGATTGGTCGATGGGGTTGACCGGACACCACCTGGGATGACACCTCATCTTTTGCCACCTGTCGGCCACGTCACCGCCACTGGGCTGCTTGCTTGTACGCCACTTCATCACCATGTCATCGCCACTGGACTGCCACCTGTGCGCCAACTGTGTGCCATGTGGACGGCTCTCGTTCACTTTCGCTATTTCGTAGGGTTTAAACTACGTGCATCTTCCTTTCGCGAAATAGCACGCACCGTTGATCCATCTCGAACTTGCTCACTCGTTAAGCCGACCTTCGTCTGCAAAATTTTTCCTATCTACCTTGGGAAGCGTGCTTTCATGGGGTCCACTTGGTCGCCACTCAGTCACCTCCTCTGTTGCCTCGAGAAGCGTTCTCATGCGTGGGCCCGCCTTGGGCACCCATAGGCACCATCTGTCAAAAGCCTTTATGGCTTAGACATATTACTATAGTGCGTTTTTGTTTATAAACATCAGAAAAAGTCCACTTCCCAGCCAATGTGGGATAATGCATTATGCCTGGGACTGCAATTTAGGAGCTCTTCTCTGAGTTTTTAATGGCGCTGCCCATTCATTTTGTGTGGGATTTTAATACCCCCTTCCATTTTATTTACTTGGATGATTTCATGGTCCACATGAAGGAGGAGACTGTTGTTTGCATTTTGCTTAATGTTTTCTATGGTCTTTTCAATAGTTACAGCAGAGAGGGAGTGTTGGCAAAATGGTATGAAGTTTGGATTTAATTTGAAGTTCAATGTTGCTGCTAACATCTCTCAAGATGCCCCTTTACATGCCACACCACGTGAGCTTTGGAATTTGCATGTGACTGTTGTTTATAAAACAAAATGCCCACTCCACATTGGCATTAATTTTTCTTTGTTTGTATTTTCTCAAAACTCCAGTGCTGCTCCTCCACCATTTAATTTGCTTGAAGGTTTCTATAACTTTCCTTTTACTAGCCACATTGGAAGACATCACTGGCATTGCATTTGATTTCAAATTTCCCCTACCAAAAACTCCATGCAAATAGACAAACTATTGTTTGCATTGGCTGGAAGTTTCATTTTTTATTTTTTTTAAGTTTCACTCACCTCTCGTGAAGGAGGGAGGACTGGAAAAAGGTACTAGAGCTGGGCTTTATACCAAGTAATTGCATTTCTGTTTTAAACCTCCCCACTCTCCATACAGGGGCTTCATTAATTTCCACTTGGGGAGAGGAGTATGCTGAAAGATTGTAAAGTCTGGGCTTTACACCAGCCAAAGGCAAATTTTGAAAGCTTTAAAAAAATATTGAATTTCTTCCATACTTCACCTCAAATGCAGCTGCATCTACTATTATTGCATTTGCTTGATTTGTACACGCTTGGGTTAACCACCATGGAGAGGGATATTGTTACCATTTTGACTTGGCAATGCATCTGCTGGAGCCTTCCATCGGTCAATAGAGGAACAAAATTCATTTGTTCTTTTCAGTTCCTCTCCTCCTCTTGTTTGCTCATTCTTCCTCTAAATGTTTCTCTTTTATTCTTAAATCATATAACATATGATTTAAAATAACAATTCAAAGCTTTCCCTGAAAAAAAAAACATGAAGTGGCCAGCCAAGTCGGGCCCCAAAGTGGGTCTGACTAAAAAAAATTTTGTTTTCATGCAACTGACCTTCAGAATGCTTCAGGAACCTCAAAAACACCTTTGGAATCGATCGGCACCATTTTCGGATCATTAATCCGCATTTTACAACCTTCAGGCAATTACGCCACAATTTTCGCATTTAATCGCGAAGACGTAATTTTCAAACCTGTCAAAACACCTTTCTGGAGCTCGCCATCTGACAGGCGTATACTCTGATATACAAGGATGAATTCTACCAAATGGTTTCTCAAGATGAGTCCCAAGTGAAGAGATATTAATTTTCAAAAATGCCCAACTGGCTTTGTCGACACTGCGGACCTGATGAAGTCAATGTTCTGGCAACACATGATGCCTTTCTTAAAAATACCAAACGTCCTCCGTAGGTCCTCAAATTTGGAACATAGGTACCTTAAAGTACATATTAAATCTTTGAATTCTTAGTTCAATCACCAGATTGACAAGATGCAAACGGCGCACTCACAAAAATGGCTATATTAACTGATATAACACTGGAAGTGCGGATAACTGAATTTGATGACAAAATGAGCTCTTTTGAAAACCGATCAAACGGATTGGTAGAGCCTTGAAATTTGAAACGAAGCTCATAATTTATACCAACATTAGCCTGGAACAAACATTCTGACATGACACTTACTGAGGCAAATTTTACACTTATGCGAAATAGGGCTCCGACTAGCTGTCGAAACAGGGACTTGTCAAAACATAGAAACTGCAAACGGATTTGGCTTCAAATACTAAGAAAATGGATTCATCAAGACCTAAAATTTTGTAGTCTGACTAACATTAATTATGCATACAATTGAATCCACTTTGAATTTCTCCATGACGATCAACAGGGCAAAAGATGTAATCTCTCAAAGTAGGCTACTTAATAAAAACTGCATTTGTGCCTAAAATGCACTTCCAACTCACCCCTCAAACTGGGTACCTCATAAAATTATCCAAATTGACTTCTGAAAGTTGCACATCACTGAATAGGCCAAATGAAAGGTGTGGGACATGAATCCCGAGCCTTACCCTTCGAAGATCAACCAGCTCCATTTTACCCCCTTGCTAACCAGGCATTCAAACTGACTTATTTAGGTACTTTCCTGACATGCAAAGAAAAAATTTGAAATAGTCCTACAAACTTTGACTCAAGTTTAAATACTCCCAACACATTACGGAAAGGGTTCTAAGCTTGCACCTTGCTTTGTAGGACCATTTGAGATCCTTGAGAGGATAGGACTAGTTGCCTACCGTTTAGCATTGCCACCTAGCCTGTCACGCATCCATGATGTGTTTCATGTATCAGTTTGGAGGAAGTATATCTATGATGAGTCTCATATTTTAGATTGGGATGCCTTGTAGGTGGAGTTGGACGGAGAACTAGCTTTGGAGCCCATTCGCATTTTGGCACACCGGACGTTGGCCCTTCGAGGTCGAGAGCTAGACCAGGTTCAGGTCCAGTGGGGTTGCTATGATGAGGTTACGACTTCATGGGAGGATGCAACACGTATGAGATCACAGTACCCCCATCTTTTTTATGAACTTTAGGAGGAAGTTCATGCCTAGAGGGGGAGGGTGTGAGGCCCTACCCTGACTCATCCTAGCATTTCAATGATTTTCATGTTGAGACTATTATGGATGCTTTATTTTTATGCATTATGGACTTAGAACTTATATGATTCCATGATTTGGATAACATTGTTATATATTGATGCTTCATTTCTATGCACTATAGATATAGAACTCTATATGATTTTAGAATAGGATAACTTTGTGATAATGTATGTCATTTTGGATTTGCAGGACTTTACTATGATGATAGAAATAGGATGCATGTTTATGTATGGATCAATTATGAGGATTATGATAATTGCTTATGTGGATTTATTTTGATACAAGATATATTGATTTTGTTTAATATCAATTGTATGCAGAGTGTTTGACATGTATTCTTATTCATGTGTTTAAATATTATATGAGGTTATTTGGGAAGTACTAATGTGTAATTGAGATGCGTAGGAAAATTATCCATGTGACCATGGAAATATTATGGAGAACCAAACCTAGACCTATGTACAATCGTAAAGCCAGGGGTTGTCTATTTGGAGAGACAACACCCCGTATGTATCATATTTTATTTGTAATAGTAAATGATGCATGTGTGTTAAATTTTATTTATTGATTTATTTAAATCCAACAAGAGACAATTTCCATGTGTAATTTTTTAATGTATTTTATTGTGTCACTTGACACATGTGTTGATTTATGTCTTCAAATTTTGACTTGTCTCTTGAAGGGAGTTGTTCAACTATAGCTTTTTCAAACATTTGAATGTGGTTCTAAATTTTCCCTGGGTAGAGAGTCTTCGGAGTGGTCAACACAAGTTTGACCCGAAATTTAACTTCAGATGGGTTTATAAGGGGTCAAATGGACTCCTAGGGGTAGTTTAAAAGTGTTTCCTAAAGCCCATAAGGTATACCTATGGGTTAGAAGTATTTTTAGGCATGTGTCTACTCCCATGTGACTGTTTAGTCACCTCAAAAAGTGAGTTTTCTAAGATGTGCGAAAATTCAAAACTAGAAGGTGCCATCTAGGTTAGATAACCTTCCCTTTTGATGAGAGATCCTTTTTGATCTTTTTCTTACATTTTCCTTTTTTAGTTTTAGAAACCCGTGAGAACTCTCACTGAGGTCTTCTTAGGCCAGAATGAGAGATTTTGTGGGTAATCACCCACTCTCCATTTTTGGAGACTATGCATTTTGAAAAGTTATTTTTGGATTCGAAATTTGGCTAAGTGTAGAAGGGAGGATTGTGGATTTGGGATGTTCATCCTCAAACTAGTTCCAGCATACCTTTGGGCAGATTGAAGGTTGGTTCATCTCTTTGCTTTTTACGTTGCATGTCTATGTTGGAAAGTTTGGTTGTATGTGAAAGTGATTCTCTTGTATTTTCTTTTGTGAAAATTATTATTATTATTATTATTTTTTGGATTGGTAATTGGTCGATGCCTGAATATCTTTTGACTGGAGCTATGAACCAGTGGGGACATAGTAGGGGGCCCCATCCCCATTACATATCTTTGAATTATTATTATTATTATGTTTGATTAGACTAACCCCAAGACCTTCCCCATCCTATGGAAGGCCAAGAGTCACAACTTAGAATTCCACTTCATATGTCCCTATCGGGAATTGAACTTGGCTCTCCACAGTCAGAACCCAGTGTTTTAACTAGTTAAGCTCAACCCCTTGGACTCTTGTGAAAATTATTATTATGCGATCTGTCTTTTATTTTCTTGTATGCATTTTCTGTGTTTTGTGAGTAACCAAGGCCTTCTACTCTTGGGAGAGTAGGATGGTCTTGTAGGTGGTAGAAGTTTGACAGCCCTCGAGTGAGAGACTCTCTTTATGAAAGCAAAATCAAGGGGTGTATTTGTGACCCTTGCTGCATGGCCTGGTTTGTGCATTTGGGGATCATAAGGGGAAAAAGTATGGCATGAATGCCTTGTGGGGCATAAGGAATGTGGGGTTAATGATCTTATGAAATAACTTTATTTTTCATGAGGTGGCATTGTGTTCTAACATTCTTGCAGTCTCCTCAGGGTATTTGGTCCACTACCACCCATGTAAAATCATCACATTTTGTGATTGAGTGTAGCCTTGGTTGGGAACGTGTTTGCTATATCCTTTTCCCTTGCTTGTTGTATTTGCATGTCTGTAACCTTTCTAGGGCTTGGTTCTCCAAGCTTGGGGGTGGCTTCTAGTTAGCCTAGGCTGGGAGGTAAGCACTCAATGGTCAAGCCTTATGATTTATTTGCAGGTTGCTCAGAATGGAAGGAAAAAGTCAAGCTAGGAGTTGCTAGTTTTTGTTCTTGATTTGCAAAAAAAGGAATAAGAAAAGGGATGTTATATTTTTCAGTTGTAGAAATGTAAATAAAAGTTGCATGTTGTATTTATTTTGAAAGGAATGTATTCATTTATTTAAAAGTCCTCATTTAATAGAAAAGAGAGACTAGATGGGTATCTCACCCAATTGTAATGTTGACTATATTGCCTTTTAAATAAACTTTAAAGAAATGCATTATTTTTATTTAGTATTATTTTGTTGCAAAAAAAATGAAATGTGTATTTCTGGATTTAGTTCCTATAGTTCTAAAAATAATACTTGTTGTGTATGTGTTATTTTGATAATCAAGTAATTCATTTTATCCCCTTAAGCATTTGAAATCTTGGAAAAAAATGAAATAGAAAAGAATGTATGTTAGTAAGCTGGAAATAAAACATTTAGTCCCATATATGGAAATGCAAATATAGTTATTAAATTTTGTCATTTTTCCTTTTATCTATTCGCAGAAAATAAATCTAAAAAAAAAATTAAAAAAATTAACATGTCTATTTCTAAGATTTATTTCAATGCTTTCTAGTCTAAATATAGTTGTTGTTTAAATTTATTTAACTCTGTCATTTACTTATATGCAAACAATAAATCTAAAGTTAAATAGTCTATCTCTGATTTTAGCAATAAGGTATTTAAGATAAAAAAAAAATGCATTGATATAAATCTGAATATTTTAATCAATCTGTTAAAAAAAAAAAAAGGGGTTCAAACAGAAATAATATATTGCATAGTAGAGTTAGCCCTAAATTTAATATGCATCCAATATATATATATATATATATATATATATATATATATATATATATATATATATATATATATATATATATATATATATATATATATATATATATATATATTTATATATTTATATATTTATATATTTAAAATATATTTATATCTATATTTAAATAAATGTATTTTTTTTTACATTTTAAAACCAAAAAAAAAAGGAAAGGAATCCTTAAATTTTTTAAATGCCTTTAAAAAATAAATAAATAAATAAAATAACTTTTGGGGAGGGAAGCCAAAGGGCTGAACCACTGTGTGGACACACAGTGGACGGCCCGTGGCCTCCACTGTGTGGACACATAGTGGTCGGCCCATGGCCGCCACTGTGTGGACACACAGTGGTGCGGCAGCCTCCACTGTGTGGACACATAGTGGCACCCGTGGCTGCCGCTGTTCAGACACACTGTGGGCAGCACCCGACACCACCACTGATGTTATTACTTATCAAGTTCCCATTAGTTTTTATATTCAAAGTCATACTATATACTTTAGTCAGTTAACACTACCGAATCATGCAGTTGGTATACACAAAGAAGTCGGTATGCATAGTCTAGTCGGTTACAAAAGAAAGCAGTCATAGAATGTAGTATACACCGAGCTGTATACCGAGTATCTTTTTATAGCTACCGAGTAGTAAAGATGACACACTGAGTTGATATACACTGAGTGAAACGTGTTACCAGATACATTGAACCTGGACATGCATATGAAAATGTGTTACAAGATCAAGGCACATCTAACTGTTATCACATTGGAAATTGCACTAGAAGATTGTGTATGATTTTGAGATCAATCTAACCAATAAAATATTTTGTATAGTTATTCATTCGAGGAATCTTGTTTGTAAGATCAAAGCAATGCAGTAGATGACCGTCTTAAGAGATCTATTTATACAATATGAGTTAAGGGTGTATGTATGAAAGTAAGAAGACTGTTACAGAGACACAGAGGTCACCGAGAAGGTTTCCAGAGAATAGTCAAAGAACAAAGTAAACAAAAGGGTTTACCAAGTTACTATATGGGTTACCGAGGTATGATATAAGCAAGGTAATCTATTATGAGCACATAGAATCTGCTATAATATTTCAGATGTAAAGTTGCAGATATTTGTAATAATTTTATTGTAATATTGTGAAGTTGTAAGAGAAACCTTTAATAGGGTAAAAGACTCTAATCAAGTCTATAAATTGTAAAGCCTCTAACCAGGTGCAACATTTAGAATAAATGTTGTAAAATCCTTTAGCAAGATAGATCTAACAGATCTTGTTACTCCTAACAGGGCAAGCTATCAAAAATAGCTAATATGTAGCTCTAACCAAGCACTCTTTATTATTGCAGTAGTGAAGTTGTGAGTGCCATCCCCACCACAGTTTTTCTCTCTAACCAAGAGTTTCTGCGTAACCAAAATATATGTGTTATGGAGTGAATCATGTAAGATTGTTATCTATTTGTTTTAACTTTATTTTATGTTACTGCACTATTTTGTTTATGCATAATAGTAAAGTTATTATTCAAGAAAATTTTTGGAGTACTAATTCACCCCTCCCCTCTCAGTACATTAGCTTTCCATATTGGGCCTAACAATTGGTATCAGAGCTCGAATCTTGGAAAAGGGTTTAACTATCTAAAGAGAAAGATATTATCAATGGAAGGCTACAAACAATCTCGAAGGATTGTGTATCTACAAGAATAGCTAGATCATGCTAATCAAGTGATTGCAGACATGCAAAGGCAAATGCAAAAATCTCTAAAAGTAAGAAGAAGATTATCTGATCACTTGCAGGATTCTCAAGAGTTAGTGGAACAAATTGAGACATCATCTAAGAACAGTATATCTGAAGAGACTGAAGAAATGATTGGGGTATTGAAAGAAAAGAACAAAGCATTGGCTGATCAACTAAAAGAATGAAAAGAGAACATGAATATTTCAGCACACAAATGACTAAAAATCTAAATGCATTAAGGACACTTGAGGATAAAACAAGAGATCTAGAAAGAGAGAAACAACAACTTGAAGTCTTAGTATCTGATAAAAATGATGAAATCATAAGGTTGACTGGGATTCAACAAAATATGATAGATCAACTAGGTTATGCACATCATGAAGCAATTCTGAAGAATGATGAAAATCAAGCATTGAAACTCGAAGTATCAAGGTTGACCAATGAACTTGAAACAGAGAAGAAATCCAAAGAAACACTGAAGAAGAGTTATGAAGCATCAAAGATGTTGGATGAGCAACTGAATACAAGAAGACCCAACAAAGATGCAGGACTCGGTTACAAAGGAAAAGACTATCGAGAAAGGAATTCATACTACCGAGAGAGAGGAATCATCAAAGCAAGCTAGAAATAGGAATAACATCAAAAGAAAGAAGCCTATTTGCTACTACTATGGAAATCAAGGTCACAGTGCCAACATGTGCCAAATCAGAAAAGGTAAGCAACTGAATATCACTAAGTCCAATGGTTATTGTTACAATTGCAATAAATATGGTCACACATTTAACCAATGTAGGAAAAAGTCTGTTAACAACTATCAGAAGGCAAAATACA
This sequence comes from Cryptomeria japonica, assembly GCF_030272615.1. NCBI lineage: Eukaryota > Viridiplantae > Streptophyta > Pinopsida > Cupressales > Cupressaceae > Cryptomeria > Cryptomeria japonica. Next base: position 435,020,626 of record NC_081412.1, on the reverse strand, counting down.
AAGGGTTTTGTAGAAACTGCAATAGATATGGACATAGTACTAAGAAGTGTTTGCTTAAGAAAAAGAACTACATGTGGTCTGCACATCGAGCAAACACTAGAGGTTACCAAACTTACACAGATCCTTACCGACAATATGCAGCAGTACCATGGGATTACAATACAAGGATATGGTGCGAATGTTGTGGAAGATATGGACATATTAGTGCCAACTATTTTATAAGGTTTGGAATGAACAACCGAAGATCATGGAGAAATCTTGGTATGGCATGTTTTCATTGTCACAAAGTTGGACATTTAGGTGGAGATTGCAGAGATCAACCTAGAGGAGACACTGAAGAAATAAAAGAGAAATTAAAGATGATTTGGAAAAAGAAGGAAATCATGTCAAATGAAGAAAGCACCTTACCTACTGAGTTAGGTGCACCTATTCCAAATTAATCAAAAAAGGTATTAAGGGACTACATTCTCTGAAGGTTAAAATCATAACAGTTCCTATTCTATTATGTACTAAATTCAAAATCTACATAGTCAAGATGCATTAGTAAGTTTGAAATTCTATCAAAAGTACTTTACAGGAAACCTATCAAGTCGGTGAATACAGGAAGCCTGTCAAGTCGGTAAATGAAGGAAATTTGGTTACTCGGTTAAAATGAAAAAAAAGGAGAGTAAATCGGTTAAAGGTGAACTGAGCGCATTTAATGTTTTTGACCTAACCTGTACGGAGCCCGATAAGGTATTTTGTGTACTTAAAAGTATTTTCGCAGTCATTTACACTTACCAAGTTTTTGAAAGAGTAGAACAGAGTGAATCAAGGCGATCAAACCTCATTCAAAGTGAATTCAAGGTATTTACATCAAATCTCATCGCATTGTTAAGCTAGCTTACCAATCTTATCAAATTGTTATTATCTGCTAAGTGTGAAGCGTCTACTATTTGTAAACCATCAAACCCTAAGGATAGTTTGCTAAGTTTTTACCTGAAATCTTCAATGGCGCCCAAGATCCAAGATCCCATAGTTGTCAAGAATGTAGAGAAGCCCTCACTGAAATACTCTTTGACTCCTAAAGTTGCCTCCAAACCGGATGACAAAACCGCCTTGTCACTCATCCCGGATCGAGTCTTGTTAGTCAAAGATGTGAGATTCTTCACCAAATGCCGTATTGAAGAACTCAGTCATGTTGAAATAAGAGACACCTATGATGAACTATGTACCGATGGTGTATTAAACAGCAAGTATGAACACATCAAAATCAAAGGATTGACTGAAGCCCTAACCTATCCTCGTGTGTTCAAGCCCCAATGGGTCAATTTTGTTTTGAGTAGAGTTCATGATGATTTCATGTGGCTAGAAGAGTAACCATTTAAAATCACCAAGGAAATCGTTCATGTGATCACCAGTTATCCTATCTATGATCATGCACGAGCTCAAAAGATGATATCATAGAAGGAATTAATCAGTTTAACCGAAGTAGAATCTGATTACAGAGGATTGAAACTGAACAATGTCACTGATGCAGAACTTAAGTTTGCCATTAGAGTAATCGGTTACTATTTCTTCCAATCAGCAAGGGAAAACAATGTACCCTGTGCAGCAGTTGACATAGCTTATAAAATTGTGAAAAAGGGAATGAAAATTGACTTATGTGAAGTGTTACTGAAGAACCTGTTTGAGAATCTAAACACAATAAGGAAGCCGAAGAAGAACAACTCAGCAAATACACTAAAGTTTGGTTCACTTCTTGTATGCATGTTTTCCTACTTTGAAAAATTCTTTCCATCAGTCAGTAAAGTAGTTTGGGAGCTACACCGACCAATCACCCATCAAATTAATGACTTTATCAAGAAGCTAGGTGATAATTTCAATGATATAATGGATGATTATTTCAGTAAATTTCAGGAGAAAATGCACAATAGGTACCAGATTCCACCCTAGCTAGTGGAGAAATATAAAGATGACATATGCTTTGAGGTAGACACCGATTACTATTATGTGAATGTTGTGGAACCAAGAACTCAATCTTTGCCACCTATGGGTTATGAGATTGACTTTGATATCACACAACAACAAATTGATGCATATCTTACATTACCAAGGCATGCTATCGAGCTGAGGTATGGAACCTATGAAGAGGTGAAGAGAAAAGTAAAAATGAGCATTGTAGTACCCAAAGCTACAAGAAAAGCAACAAAGATGATAAAGGTTTTAACGGAGAAATTCAGAGAAGATTCTTCCTCCACACCCGTCAAAGGCACTCTTGCCATCACCGAAGAGGAATTAGAAGCTCAAGAGGTAGCTATAACACTGAGCACCAAATTGCCTAAGGGTAAAGTGTTGAAAAGAAAGAAACTGGACACTTCAAAGGCCCTACCGACTCCTCCAACAAAGAGACCTAATACAAGAGCATCAGCAACATCACCGAGTAAGAAACAAAAGAGTGTTATTGTTCCCAAGGTAACCAAGACATACAAGAAATCTACTTGAAGACTCATTTTGGCAAAAGAGTCTAGTGATACAGAATCCGAGGATGCCAACAAATTCCAGATTGTCAAGAGCAAGAAGGTAAATATAAATAGTGTTGAAAACTTCTGTGCCAATTTGAAAGAATATGGCAGATTTGGTTCATTTAGATATGTCAAGTATGAAACTAGAAATAATGATGAGAAGAGATAGATTGAAGAAGCTATCTTCTGCACACTTCTAAAGTTTCGGTTAGCTCCATTGGAACTAGTAAAGTCACTTCCAAATGAACTTTACTTACATATTGATAATAGGTGGAAGTATGCAATGGACTCGGAGAAACAAATCAGAGAAAGAAGTCTAGTCTATCTATTTCTTGATATGTCTGTAGCAGAAATAAAGGACCATTTGACAACCTACAATTCAAAATTTCTTGTCAAACAAAGAGCCTTAAAACTAATGAATGGGCTATATATTGACGTAGAAAATGAGACAAAAGCAAAATGGCAGGAAATCTTCAAAACTAAAGCTGTCGGTGAACAATCTACAGTTGAAATCATTGATGTCACCGAGCAAGGTCTTGATGTTACCAAACAAGATCCAACTGACACTATTCAAATAGATGAAGATGTCATGGATACAGAGGAACCAGAGCAGGAAATGATAGAAGGCACTACATATGCAAAACTTGTATCTAGTGAATCTATTTTAGAACAAGTTCAGCCTTATCCACCGATAAATCCACCTATCTCTACTGAAGCTCCTCAGGATACAACACAAGGCACTGAAGGTCACAAGTCTACAACAGGAGAAGATACTACTCTAGAACAAACCTCTTAAGCACCTTCGAGCACCAAAAATGTAGCAGTTGAGACACCCAGTACCGAGGCACCAAAAGACACCACAACAGCTATAGGAACCGACCAAAGTGTTTCCTCTACCAAGCAACCTACCGAGGGTCAGCAAGCCTCTCAAGCTATTGTCTTGGTCCAACTGACCAAAGGTAAAGAGAAGAAAGTGAAAAAGCATAGTTTCAAAGTTGATTTATCTAAACCAATAGTGTTGCCCAATGTGGATATATCAAAATTAAAGGGGCAAGCACTCATTGATTTTAGTGAACTATGCAAAGAAAAGGCTGAACAAGAAAAGAAGATGGCCATACAAAAGAAGAATAAAGTACTTCAGAAGGTGAAGACACTACTATTAGATATGCTACCTATAGCTATAGTGTCAACCGATGCAACCATCCACATTCAACTGGATGAACTCCTTAATCAAATTGAAACATCCGGAGTTGATGCATCTGAGTATTTGAGCAAGCTAAAAGACAAGGAGCTTACTGCAAAAATGATAGAAGAGGTACAGAAAGCTCTCGCTATTGGAAAAGTCAAACTTGTCAAATTCATTGCTGAGTTGTCCCCTCAACTCAAGCATATTCTTTATTTATTTTAGAAACTCTGTACATTTTCTATATTCATTAAAGATATCAAGAATAAAACTGATGCAATTGAGAAAGAGATCACCGATCTCTCAAATAAGTTAACTCCAGAGCCCAATTCAGTTTAGAATTTTTATACCAAGCTTCAATAGCTCATGGCTCAACAATTGGAACTAAGAAATGAAGAACATAAGATCAGGATGGATATAAGGACACTCCAGACATTATTCCTTCCACATCTTTCATTAGTTCAAGAACATATTAACTGAGCCACATGCCTATCTACTACACAAGAGGGAAGCACTCTTGATAGCTTAATATCACTATTAGCTGATATTCAAGCACAAAATTCTTTAATGGAGAGTGTAAAAGATGCCCTCTCTATCGCACTCACCGATGCCAAGACAAAGTACAAATCTATTTTTGACTAGTTACCACCCCCAGATGAAAATTAAGTTTTTGATGTTTGTCAAAAAGGGGGAGTAATATGATAATCTTGAGAGTGATACAATATATTTGGGGAGTGATACAGTTTTGGTGATACAATTTTGATATAGTATTCGAAGTATTGTATATAGGGGGAGTATACCAAGCAGAGTATGCAGAGTAAGCAGAGCACACAAGCACAAAACCGAGCATGCAAAATTAGAGTTATGTATAGTATAATGATAAGGGGAGTATATCTGAATATACTATTTCATTGACTATTGTATATACTGTCAAGTATAGTCATTTTGCAAAGTATATATATTTTTGAGTTATGACTTTGAAAGTAGTTTTTGTCAAACATCTCAACTAATGTCAAAAGGGGAGATTGTTACTACTTATCAAGTTGCCATTAGTTTTTATATTCAAAGTCATACTATATACTTTAGTCGGTTAACACTACCGAATCATGCAATCGGTATACACAGAGAAGTCGATATGCATAGTCTAGTGGGTTACAGAAGAAAGCAGTCATAGAATGCAGTATACACCGAGCTATCTACCGAGTATCTTTTTATAGCTACCGAGCATCAAAGATGACACACTGAGTGAAACGTGTTACCAGATACATTGAGACTGGACATGCATATGAAAATGTGTTACAAGATTGAGGCACATCTAGCCATTATCACATTGGAAATTGCACTAGAGGATTGTGTATGATTTTGAGATCAATCTAACCAATGAAATATTTTGTATAGTTATTCATTCGAGGAATCTTGTTTGTAAGATCGAAGCAAAGAAGTAGATCATTGTCTTAAGAGATCTATTTATACAACATGAGTTTAAGGGTGTATGTATGAAAGTAAGAAGACTGTTACAGAGACACAAAGGTCACCGAGAAGGTTTTCAGAGAACAGTCAAAGAACAGAGTAAATAGAAGGGTTTATCGAGTTACTCTATGGGTTACCGAGGTATGATATAAGCAAGGTAATCTATTCTAAGCATATAGAATCTGCTATAACATTTTAGATGTAAAGTTGCAGATATTTGTAATAATTTTATTGTAATATTGTGAAGTTGTAAGAGAAACCTTTAATAGGGTAAAAGACTCTAATCAAGTCTATAAATTGTAAAGCCTCTAACCAAGTGCAACATTCAAAATAAATGTTGTAAAATCCTTTAGCAAGGTAGATCTAACAGATCTTGTTACTCCTAATAGGGTAAGCTATCAGAAATAGCTAATATGTAGCTCTAACCGAGCACTCTTTATTATTGTAGTAGTGAAGTTGTGGGTGCCATCCCCACCACAGTTTTTCTCTCTAACCAAGAGTTTCTGCATAACCAAAATATATGTGTTATGGAGTGAATCATGTATGATTGTTATCTATTTGTTTTAACTTTATTTTATGTTATTGTACTATTTTGTTTATGCATAACAGTAAAGTTATTATTCAAGAAAAGTTTTGGAGTACTGATTTACCCCTCCCCTCTCAGTACATTAGCTTTCCATATTGGGCCTAACAACCTCTCCCTCCCCTTCTTCAAGGGCCCCTAGCCGCTGCCATTACCAGCCTTTGCCATTCCTTCGGCCTCCTCCCTGCATCAAAAAAAACAATATCATGGAACCCTAACCCGGTTGGGGTTAGGGTGAATTTAAAAATATAAAAGAAAAGAAATGAAGGAGTTAAGTTTTTAAATAAAAAAATAAAGAAATTAGGGCTTCAGTATTATTTAATATTTTAGTTAAGTTATATGGGATATATGGTTTAAAATATGAATGTATAGGTCAAATTGAAGATTAATCATTTTATTAAGATGTTTATATTATATATATGTTTTTAATAAACATATGTGTATATTTAAAAATGATGTTTTAAATTCTAATTAATTTGGAGTTTAATCCCTTAGGAACTTATAATAACTTTATAAGTTATCTTGACTATAAGAGATTATTTAGTCTACCTAAATTTAGGCTATTCCAGGCTAAAATTTATAGGAAAATTTTCATTATGGATTAATTGACCCTTTAGTTGAATTAGATTAATCACATTTTAATTATTGTTAAAATAAGATATAGACAATTAATAATCTAAGTGCTAGGACTAATTTTATTTAGTTCCTAAAAGCTATTAATGATTATTGAAGGTTAATACTATCCTTGTCAATCAGTTTAGAGATTTGTGATTTAATTTAATCTATTGATTTTAATTTGATGAGATAATAAATAATTATTTTAGTATTCTACATTTAGTTTAAATATTATTTTGCTTACTTGAGTTAGTGGTTAGAGTTAACCCAAACATAGTTAAGACAAACTTGTTAGTGTGTTTCGTATTAGCAAATTTAATGTTATTATGTAGTTATTTTTTAAAAAAAAATTATCCCGTTCATGCCCAAAAGTTAGGGCATGACATTATTCACAGGGAACGAACCCTTTATCTGGAGGTTAAATCTCACTATAGGCAACCCACAGGCCTGAGAATTATCCCATGTGTCACCAAGTTGCTTGAGCTTTCATCTTGTGCATTATGGGTGCAATTTGAGTGACAACAATACATTTAAGTGAGTACATATCAAAGGAGAAACCGGTAAGACACCTTATGAATTATGGTTGGGCAATACACCTATAGTAAAGTATTTCAAAATCTTTGGTAGTAAATTTTATATCAGGAGAGATGATGCTATTGGGAAATTTGATTGTAGAAGTGATGAAGGCATATTTCTTGGTTATTCTAATGAAAGGAAAGAATATAAATGTTATAACAAGAGATTGTAGAAAATAGTGGAGAGTGCTAATGTCAAAGTAGATGAGCTGAGAAAAAGTCAAATCAGAATTTATGAGAAGAAATTAGCAATGAAAATGATTATATTTGAACCGGTAGCACCTTTATCAGAATAGAGAGTTGAACCAGTTACTCTAGCAACATCAAAAAAATTTACAGTAACTGAAGAACAAGGAAGAGGAACAGAGAGTCAGAAGACTCCTAGGTATGTGAGATTGAATCATTCTGAAAATTAAATCATTGGAGATAAGAGCAATGGAGTGATAACGAGAAGAAGATTCACAACTAATGAGGTATGTTTAATTTCACAAGTTGAACCAGTATCAGTAATTGAGGCATGTAAAGATGAATTTTGGTTAAAAGCTATGGAAGAAGAATTAGATCAGATTGAGAAAAATAACACATGGACTTTGGTTCCCAGACTTAAAAATAAAAATGTTATTGGAACTAAATGGGTTTTTAGGAATAAATTAAATGAGGATGGTAAAGTTATAAGGAATAAGGCTAGATTGGTTTTTAAAGGATATTCTTAGAAGGAAGGAATTGATTATGGAGAAACTTTTGCACTTGTAGCTAGGATTGAATTTGTAAGATTATTTCTTGCCTATGCTGCTTATAAAAACTACTAGGTTTATCAGATGGATGTTAAATGTTAATTCTTTAATGGGGATATTGATGAGGAGGTTTATATTGAGAAACTTGATGGTTTTTCACTATCAGATGATACTGATATGGTTTGTAGGCTAAGAAAAGATTTATATGGATTGAAACAAGCACCTAGAGCTTGGTATGCAAGGTTGGATAAATATCTTTTGAAGCTTGGTTTTACTAAGGGTGGTGCTGATAGTAATTTATATTATAAGATTACTAATGATGATATACTAATTATTGAAGTATTTGTTGAAGATATTATTTTTGGAGGTGAAGATAAATTATGCATAGAATTTTCTAAGAACATGGAGAAAGAATTTGAGATGTTTATGATTGGTGAGATGAAACTTTTCTTAGGTTTGCAGATTACTCAGAATGAAAAAGTAATTTTTATCTATCAAACTAAATATGCTCAGGAATTGTTGAAAAAAATTGGTATGGGAGATTCTAAACCGGTAAGTACACCTATGGTTACAAGTGAGAAATTGACAAGGAAAGATGTTTGGCATCAGTCTAGTATGCATTATTAGAGACACTATTCATTCTGACACTGATGTGGGATGCTACTACTCAAGGGGAGTAGTCAGCTTTGAGATTCAAAGGCTTATGTTTTTGCTATGATATTTCTGTCATATTTCTGGCATTGATGTCAAAGGGGGAGAGATAACGATATGAAAAAGAAAGTCAGAACTTTACAAAGATATTATTCACAGGGGGAGAGACATTGATATTCAGAGCTATATGTAGGAGATTGCTAGTTATCTTCCATAGGGGGAGACTTGTTTGGAATTTCTTGGTAATTATATGTTTTTCAAATCTAGTGTTTCCATCAATGCCAAAGGGGGAGATTGTTGGCCATTTGGTGGAATTGATTATGTTGCATTGATGTCAACACTAGCTGTTTGGATGCTTTATCGCCACCCTTCTGGTCCCAATAGTTTGAGCGGTTTTTTGGTTAACTTGGATCCGACATGATCTAGTTAACTCCAGTATAATCTGGTGATGCAATTGGCTTGTTCATAATGCTTATACTCATATTTGGTTAGTTGGTTTCGGTATGGTGATTGGATGTTATCCTGCTTACACAAAAGATTGGTTTTTGGTTCCAGCGAGGGTTTCACCGACAGATGTTTTGGTGGAGATCTTTGATGCATTACATAATTGGTGTTGGTGCAGCTTCTGATGGAGTTTCAGGATGTTGTTGGTAATTTTGTTCAAGACTTGGCATTTGGAGATCATTGTTGAAGCGTGTGGACTAATACTTGGTCTCAGTTGATCTAGGTTATGGACTGGCACTAATATAATGCATGGACAAGAATTATATTTGTATTTCTGGGATGTCTTATGTGTTGGCTATTATTTGTTTTTGTCTAAGGCCAACATGGTTTGTAATGATATAATTGGTTTATTGTCTAGTAGCCGATCTGATTGTTTATGGTCGAGGGTTTGTATAAATAAGATGTAAGATCTCATTGTAGATCATCATGGTTATTGTAAGAGGTCATTGTCAGGGAATGTAATGTGCAAATATTGTAATATCATTCAGATAGAGGAATTGGTCAACCAATGGAGATCAAATTGGGTTTGTAAGAGGAATTAGTCCTCTAGTATTGAGCTTAACCAAAACTATACTCAGGCATAGGAGATGTTATCTTTTGTAGTTCAACACTTCTCCAAATTATAGTCTGGATTTGTATGTAGTCAGTGAGACTCCTCACTAATACATTCGGGTCAAGATTTTGATGGCAAATCATCGAAATTCTAACCAAATTTCATCGCACTATTGACAAAAAATGTCGTCAAAAACTTTGTGTCAAAAGTTTCGACTATCCTTGTGGTCGTCGCAATTCCGACATCACCTCCAACCTTTCTGATGGCCACCATGGATGCTCATACCCCGAAAGAATACCATCGCGATCTCGGCCTATCATCGGAATTCTGACTCCAAAGGATAAAATTTTGACAGAGGAGTGTCGTCGGATGCACAACATCCTTGTTGGATGTTTCATTAGTTGTCATCAGAATTCTGACGGTGAGAGATGATGTGGGTCAAATGGCTTTGCCGTCGGTGAACGAAAGCATTGAATGAGTTCTATTTTTAAAAATTGCATTAAACATTTTAATTTATTTGATTCAGTGTTATTTGCAAAAAATGATTATCAATGATGTTTCCTTTCTCCAAGAATTGTCTAGGATCTTTCCATCAGATAATATGTAACATCGAATGACTAAATTTTTTCTTTACAAATGCTTATTTAATTTAATTATTATCTGAGCATGAATTAAAATTTATATCTATACGGAAGCAGAACATACAAGTTGAAGAGTCATGTGCAAGCAAATTTCCTAAAAGAAAGCAAGTAGGCATTATCTTGAATGACATGGAAACAAGTTCATCAGCTACCTAGAAGAGAGCAATTGGAGAATGGCAGAGGAAAGTGTTTAAGGGTGATAAATAGATAGATAGTATGCAATACAAACAAACAATGTCTAGAGTGTTTGATGTGACATCTCTAATTTATGTCCGGAGGGACTAACTGGTTTTAGAGTTCCTACAAAACCTATTAGGCCACGCTTGGAGGAAATCAATGTGTTCATGCAAGGAGCACCTTTTTTCTATTATGAGAATGATACTTTTTGCACCGAGGGATATTTGGAAGTCAATATCCAAAAATTTCTATAGTGTGGAACAAGAGTTGGCAGACTCGAAGTATAATTGTCAGTTTTCAGAAGACCAAGAGGTTATGTACACAATCTCCCAATAGAAGAGCGATTTCAAGAATTATCTCTCCCCCCATGACTATTCAGGAAGCACTTCCTCAAACAAAGGACTATTGGCCTCCATGGGATCAAAGAAAAAAATTAAAGCATAGACTCTAGAGGATGTGGTGGTGTCCTTCGTGAAGAACTCTACACTATAATTGAAAATTCATGAGGGAAACTGCAAGATAGTGAAGAGAAATACAATCTTGAAAAGTGGGAAGAATGGATCTTGGTTTGGGTGGGGCCAAGTCAGGTTACTCCTCTAGAGGTTGATGAGATAGAAATCATATTAGGATTTGAAAAAGATCACACTCGTGGAACTTTGTGTGTGAGTGATTGATTGTGGTGTTTGGGTAATGCATTCCAAATAGATACAGTTGCATTCCAAATGGGTAATGTCTTGATTAAAGACTTTAATCCTGATGGCATGCAACTATATCTATTTGGAATGCATTACCCAAACACCACAATCGATCACTCACACATGAAGTTCCACGAGTGTGATCTTTTTCAAATCCTAATATGATTTCTATCTCGTCAACCTCTAGAGGAGCCACCTGACTTGGCCCCACCCAAACCAAGATCCATTCTTCCCACTTTTCAAGATTGTATTTCTCTTCACTATCTTGCAGTTGCCCTCATGAATTTTCAATTATAGTGCAAAGTTCTTCACGAAGGACACCACCACATTGTCTAGAGTCTATGCTTCAATTTTTTTCTTTGATCCCATGGAAGCCAATAGTCCTTTGTCTGAGGAAGTGCTTTCTGAATAGTCATGGGGGGGAGAGGTAATTCTTGAAATTGCTCTTCTATTGGGAGATTGTGTACATAACCTCTTGGTCTTCTGAAAGCTGACAATTATACTTCGAGTCCGCCAACTCTTGTTCCACACTATAAAATTTTTTGGATATTGACTTCCAAATATCCCTCAGTGCAAAAGTATCATTCTCATAATAGAAAAAAGGTGCTCCTTGCATGAACACATTGATTTCCTCCAAGCATGGCCCAATAGGTTTCGCAAGAACTCCAAAACCAGTTAGTCCCTCTGGACATAAATTAGAGACATCACATCAGACACTATAGACATTGTTTCTTTGTATTGCATACTATCTATCTATTTATCACCCTTAAACACTTTCCTCTGCCATTCTACAATTGCTCTCTTCTAAGCAGCTGATGAGCTTGTTTCCATGTCATTCAAGATAATGTTTGCTTGCTTTCTTTTAGGAAATTTGCTTGCACATGACTCTTCAACTTGTATATTCTGCTTCCATATAGATATAAATTTTAATTCATGCTCAGATAATAATTAAATAAAATAAGCATTTGTAATGAAAAGATTTAGTCATTCGATGTTACATATTATCTAATGGAAAGATCCTAGACAATTCTTGGAGAAAGGAAACATCATTGATAATCATTTTTTGTAAATAACACTAAATCAAATAAATTAAAAATGTTTCATGTAATTTTTAAAAGTAGAACTCGTTCAATGCTTTCATGCACCGACAACAAAGTCATCTGACCCACACCATTATGCATAATAGAACAAATCAATATAATAGGCTATTATAAAGAATATATACAAAAATATGAAAAAACATTAAATTACCATTACAAACCCATAAACCATTAAATAGTGAAAATAGATATAAATTTGTAAATGTCTCCCTATAAACACCGCAACCATAACCAAAACAAAAAAAATTCTTACTCGCAAAAACTTAGCTGGTGAGTTGCAAGTCTACAACATCTCTTAGATGATCAAACTGTTTCTTAATTTTGTTCTTCTGGTTAGTCAATGGATTTAGTTGCATGTTCAAGTTTTCTATTTGAAGCCTTTTGTTTCCCTATATTTGAGACATAATAAAATTCTTGTGAGTAGGAAATTGATTCAGGAGTTACGTGTGAAGAATTTGGCAAAGTAAATGATGACAATCAAACTCAAATTTTATCTATCTTGATTAAAGACTTTTATCCTGATGGCATTAAATTAAAGTTCTTTCTCTATTTTTTGGTGATCTCTAGAGTAAAGGTTGCTTTGCATCGACCTGGGATACATTTAACTTGTCTTGTATCTGCTGAAATATGTATCCTAGGATGATGCAATGCAACCTCTACTCCACCAATACCAGATAGAAGAGAAAGTACTTTAATTTAAAGCCATCATGATAAAATGCTTTCAAGACATATATTAGGTATAAAAGGAAGCCTACCCTATCATTTGAAGGGGTTTACCTACAATTCAAGTGATCTCTTAATTATAAAATCAATTCAATTCCAAGTGAACATGCAATCAAGCATTCATCAAGAATTGAAGGAGAAATCAAGTTACTAAAGATATTTAATAAAGATATCATCTTTTAAATTAAGAAATGGGCAGGAGATTAAGAATACAAACCTTCCATATTGCACACTTCAAGGTATATTAAAATCAGTTTAAAGTGTTCTCATTGAGGGACCTTTCATAAAATATTCTCAGCTTACATATCATAAAAGGATCTGCTCCACCAATACCAAATAGAAGAGAAAGTACTTTAATTTAGAAACTTCCAACCAAATGTGATTAGTGAGTATAGATGTTGTAGTGCAACTACCTAGGTACACATGCATGCAAAATATGTAAGCTTAGATAAGGCACATGAACTATTTGACATAATGCCTCAAAGATCGCCCAATATCCAATGACGGTTGGGAGAAAGAAAACATCAATTTTTTGATAATCTTAAATATTTCTTTATTCATCACTATAAATCTATTATGAATTTAGTCTCAATATTGCAGAAATTTATTCTATTATGAATGCAATATTTAGGGATGTAATCTTTATATATTTTTTTTAATTAGGAAAAGGTCCTAATAGAATCCCCAACTAATTAATCTAGAGAAAGATACCACTAAAGAAAGAAATTCAATCCTCACCACTATGGTCTTGAAGGATTTTAAGACACTTGGATTCCTATTTTGGCCCGCTTTTCCTTGAACCTATGTTAAGATAGTAAACTAGTTTGAGAGAATCTATTGGGTGGGAAATTGTGTATGGTTGCAATTATTTTCATGCATGGAAAGTGATTTAAAGTTTGGACCAATAGAGGATAAGTATTTCTTGAACCTTCAAGGACATGTGTAGAGCACCACATGGATGTTTCTCCATTATTGAACTCTTTGAATATGTAAGTAAATTATTTTTGGTTGATGACACAGTAAGTGTGGTATTTGTCTTTTTGATATGTTGTGGATAATATTAATCAAATATGGAATTTTTTTGATGCTATATACACTGTGTTTTGGATTGAATTTAGGTAAGCGAAGAGGTAATGGAAGAATAAAAGAGGTACACAAAGGAAGAAGAGTGAAATAGGTGGTTTGGGATGGAGGTTACAAGTATATATGATAATTTGTATGGATAATTTGTTGTCTATAAAGAGGCAAATAAGCTATCACAACTTCAACATGAATGAATGCCTCATCTACAGAAGCAAAAGGTACCTCTAATGGTTTCAAAATTTGTCAAAATAGTTATGATATACCAAATAATCAAGTGGAATATCCTTTAGGTAACTAATATTATCTTCAAACTATTTATTTTGATTTTCATCACATCCTTTCCATGTGCATTTCCCTTGGTTTTAGTCCCATTTTTTCTTTATTTTATTCAAAACAAAATTTATAGATGCTTCTACTTGTCTCACCACTCATTAATTGTTTGGGATTTTCATTCCATTCACCAAGGTTTGCATCTATTCTAAGACTTTGTGTCATGGCCAAGCTAAATGATTTGCCTCTAGTTTCTCTCCAATCTAGTCACCTAGTAGCATGTGAAATCTATCTCTTCCTAATTATTATTCTCTCCATCTTATTAATGGCCATTTCATTAATGAATCCTTCCTCATAATTTTGGATAAGTGAGACAATGTTAGCTCAAGGAATCTTTTCAATCCTCTTTCAAGATTCTTTCCCAAGTAATAATCTTGCATATTGGAAAATAAATTATGCTTCTATTTTTCCAAGCTACTCTTCCTTATAATGTTTAGATTTATTCTAAAGTGCTCATTGTGACTCATGTTTACTACTCTTCCTATTAGTCTCATTCCAATATCTCCTACAAAAGTATGAAATGATTACATTTATATTTTATTTGTGTCTCCTAAATATCCACAAAATTTGGAACAATAATACAATTTTTTAATAATATTTAATTGTAAAGGAAAGGATTAAAATGGAACTAAACACTCTAAATAAATTAATCAGGGTTAAAGGGATAAACTAGGATCAATTCATGAAGGCAAGATCTGTTATCTCAAAATTAATAGATTCATGCAAGAAAAGAAATATTACATCTAGAGATAAAATTCTTGAAAAATTTAGCTAGCTAAAAGCGAAAGAATACTATCAAGCTCTCATTTTCGCACAGACTGGCAAAGGTTGTAGAGGAGAAATCACTATTGAACTTACCCCTGTCTCATATAACCCTATGTTGAGACCTCGCTTAGTAGGATTCCATCTAATCATTCATCCATCTTCTTACAGTCTAGACCTTAGAATAGATTTTATTAACACTTCACCTTTTGCCCTTTTTTCAATTCAAGTTAGTTTAGGACAAAAAGCATCACGAGATTGAAATATCAGATGATCAAGTTCCAGCTATTCAAGCATTCGACAATTCAATGTAACTCCCCTTGTGATCCCAACAATCACATCAACCAACTATGTTTATCAACACGTCGTGACCCAACATACCAGAACCTTGGAGTTGTCTCAAGTGATTCTTAAGCAAATCTCCAACATTTGAGTAACTTTGTTCAAGAGAGGATAAGATACTTTTGGGTATTTTATTCTATGTTCGCATGTGCATAAAAACCACATCAACACCTCCCACTTGTCAATGGATAAGCTAAAGTTTCTCTATAATGAATGGTTTATAAGGCACACCACTTGATGAAGGTTTTGCAAATGGGGTGGCAAGTTGAATGGGTTTGATCTTGGGACAATCTACATGGTTAAACGTGCTTGATTTAGAGTAGTATTAGTATGGGTGACCTCCTAGGAATCCCTAATGCTTCACCGCTATAACCATCACTTTGATGAAATGAGTACTAAGTGATCCATTCTTATGAGGGGTTCATGTAAGCTACTCATGAGAATGGGTCAGCTTGACTCTAAAACTATGCAAGTGAATCTTGATATAAATATCATAGTATGAAAGTCTTGTGAAAACACTCATTCTTCTAGCATTGAAAGTTGTGAGAGAGTTATTAAGGGGATTCTCGTGTGTATAGATTCAATGTATAAGTTCAAGATAGATTTTGAGGTGATATTTCTTTCCTTTTGGTACATCTATCTTTAAATTGGATGTTCTTTTGCCTTTATGGTAGGGAGTAAGTAATTTTTATGTGGGTTCCTTTTTTCATTCTTGGATTATTAAGGAAAACATAGTTTGTGAAGAGGAGGTTTTACTTGTTATCTTATAAAAAAATTGGGTATTAGCTATTATAATAAATGATAGACAAAACAATGTCCTCTAAGGCTGTTGAAAAGAAACATCTATATGATGGATTCTCTTCCCAATTTATCTTCAAAATTATTTAGTAAATATTTGGGAAACCAAAATTGGGTATGTTGATTTGCAAAGGAACAACTAAATACAAAAATTCCCAAAAGAAGATGTGTTAGCTAATTAGTTTTGTTCCTTTGGTATTTTGGAAGTTGAAATGTTCCTTATATCTCTTCAATCTCCCAAGCTTGTTCCAACAACCATAAAATTTTATGATTGGGATGCAAGGGAGATTAGTGGATTTGATGGGTTGGCTTTGGCTAGATTCACCTAAGACAATTGATGATTTATTAGGCATTGTTTCTGTCGATGCATTGTTAAGGTTATTATGGTTGATTATCAAAGCTAGTGGGATTCAAATATAGAGGCATGTTTAAGATAATTCTTATCATTGGTTGGTTAATAAAAATATGGTTTCAAGATTGATGCACAAACATATTAGAAGGGCGCTTTTATGATGTATGTGAAATAATCACATTATAAAGCAAAATAATAGGTAATCTATAGGCAAGAATAATCCATATATAGATATTCTATATGAGGGACATGACTAATTCCAAAAACTATAAGATTGACTAGGCTTTTCTCATTAACTATGGAATCATATAATAGCTAGTGTGTATTGTTGCCTAGATGCATGAATTTGTAGTTTCCATACAACTAAGAACTGATAATGTTTCTAAGTACAAACCAAGTGGGAACTATGGACCCACTAATCTTATTTGTAACCACTCGCCACGACTATATTATGATAACTCTCTTATTGATAATAGAGAGTATATAATACATTTATTAAGACCCTGATTATGGTCATGGTAGACCACACAAAGAATGACTTCCATAGGAGGCTAAGAAGGTGATCCATGAACAAGAGTTTGTTTCATTCAATCCTTAACATTAACTATCATTAAGGTGGAAGAATTTAGTGAACAACCTCTTATGCTACCTAGGTACCCTAATGTCATATTCTATTAGAATTAAACAAGTAGTTAGAGTTCATTCTATTTTAAAATCCAAGAATAGAGGGGGGACTATAATGATCCATCATCATTGAGTGTTTTTAATTAGATAAGAAGGGATTTTGAAAGGGCCCTAATCCCTTGTGCAAAGAGAAAGATGAAGCATTAATCCCAACAAAACAACAAAACAAAACAGCTCCAAAACAACAAAACAACAAGAGGTAGAGTAACTAAAGCAAAAATGAATCATCCTAAAATCAGGGTGGTTTAAAAAATTGATCCAAAGCTCTTTGATTGAGCACAAAGGAAGGACCCTTCTCTCCAAATCCTATTTTCTTGAGACAATGAAGGGACATAATATCATTGGCACATCCATCATTAGAACCCAAAGCATTATATATCCTTGAACAATCCAAAGGGGAAATCCCTTGATTAGAATCAATATTTTGAATCTCCTGGGAAATAGGGAAAATTTCATCCTTATTTTTCTCCTTACAAGCATGACAAATAACCGAAGAGTACTCATACTCAAACTTCTGTACCCATTTTCCAAATTTAGAGATAGGTTAATCTGGGTAGGGAGAGCTTGATTGCCATTGATTGAGGATGCCAAGAATATCTTTGATATAGATAAAAAAAAATGGGATTAAACCAGGGCTCAAGGACCCATCTACACAATAGCAATCATATGACAAGAGTAACCACTGCCATAAGATATGAAACTTAAAACAATGTGACAAAGATATTACTATGTATAACTTGAGAGAATTTAGAATTATACCCTTATTTAATCCAAGGGGTTATATGGAGGAGAAGATAGTGAGAAAGTATGTTTATGTGACTAATTTAGAGATTTTTTTGGAAAATTTTGCCAAAAAATCTCAATTTAGAGAAAGTGATTATTTTACTACCTTACTTTGTTTTGTCTTAGCTTGAAAAAAAAAGTCTAGTTTAGATTATTTTCCTATAAAGCAAAATTCTCTAACAATATTGCTATCAAATGCAAATATTTATAAGCTATTCCATATGATATTCTTGATAAATACCATTTCTTTTATAGAATCTAGAAAGGTAAATATTTTAAGATTTGACTATGGAGATAGCCACAAAAGATCTAGAGGTCTAATTGAAAGCACAACAAAATGAGAAGATCAATATGACACGAATAAACTATATTCCTATCAATGAATGCAAGTTTACAATATGAATGAATGAGATTATAAATAGAACCCCTTGATTATATAGGTCAAGATGAGACATGTAGGATATCATAAGATTATGAAAGTATCTTAATCTTATGATATGAGACATAAAGTGATAAGTATCCTATGTATACCTTAAGTAAACTTAAATGATAAGGCATAAAAATGACCTAATAGTGGAAGTAGCTAGGTAATATCCCTATTACACCAACAATTATTGCTACTTGTTCTTTGATACATCTCATTGATATGGCTCAAATTGAAATAATTCATTTCATCAATCAGAACAAATATATTCAAAATTTTACTAAGCAATAAAACAAGTCTCGTGATCCTTACTTTCCTTAAACTGGCCCCTTTGGTTGCTAGCCCTTTACTCACAAGCATTACTCTCACTAAAAATACAAACTCATTTTTTTGTAAGTGATCCTTTAATCATCATCATTTTCATGCTCCGAGCACACTTACCTTTGCAAGTGCAAGTATCTCAAGCCTCGATCCAAAACTATAATCTACTATATTTGCAACAAGCTTTGCCACATCACTTCAAATTGCTCTTGTAAGAACACAATTGTTAAATTAGTCTACATGACTAATGCAATATCATGGAGGGGTGTAGTAGAAGAAGACATATATCTCTATAAACAATATGACTTTTTTGAATTCATTCTCAAAGATCAATGATGAAAATAATGAAGATGGGGTTTTTAGTATGATATATGAATTAACTGAACTACATACTATAAGAATGAATAGGTCTCAAGAAGATCAAGGAAGTAGAGAAGAGAGGATCTCCCTATACTAGTAACACATTTAGAGGAAGGTAAATCACAATCTTCTTTTAAAACTTTTATAGTGACTCTACAAGGTACTAGACCTTTCCTAATTTCTTTCAAATTAGTAAACTAATGAAGACTAGTTAATAAATAAGTTAACTAGGAAGCCAAAACCCCTTCATGAGATTCATATAGAAGGCCAATATCTTAATTGTGCAAATGGGATATAGAAGTGAAGAAGAAGATTTTGAAGAACAACTTTGTGGAAGATTCGAAGAAGGGTGTTCTTCTAGCCATCCTACCATCATTCTTAACTTTGAAGAAATGAAAGATGAAGAAGCAATTTCCCATATTCATAACTGATTCCATTTAAGAAATCAAGAAAAGCAACCTACACACCTTGAACCTAAATGTACAAATTGAAGGACAAGATGACATACTGCTATTGATGGAGGCCCGGGCGTCGTCATTTACACAACCCATTTTGGGCTCCCTTGTGGTCGTCTTCGCTGGTTATGTGCCAGCCCTTGGCACTTTGTGCCCATGGCACTTCATTCCCCCGTTCCCCACTGTGGCCATGTTTTTCACACGAATGATCTTCCCCGCCATGATTAAACCCACAGGTTCGCTATAGAGGTGGGATGAATGAGAGGCGAGATTTTGTAAAGAGGCAGGATTTATGAAATGACTTCGTCTTTTCTTTTTTTTTAAAGTAATGCACGTGGTTGTCGGAATTTCGACGAACATGGGCACTTTTTCTAAAAAAACCCTAATGTCATTGCATTATCGTCGGAATTCTGACAAAATCGGGCATTTTTTCAAAAAAAAATCAAGTTTGATCACAATATACCTTCTCTGTCAGAATTTTAGGCTAAATGTATCAGTGCCTTTTGTGATGAGCAGTGTCCTCTAGGTTGTTGGCCTTCCTACATGTGCAGGCCCCTTCATTGTAAATTCACATACTTACTGCAGAAGTATTATTTAACTATGGGTAGGCTTCCCACCATGGTTTTTCCCTTTACCAGGTTTTCCACGTACAAATATTGGTGTTGTGTGGATGGATTTTATTCTATGATTATTGTCTATGCTTAATTGGATTAACTGCTATTTCAGTATTGTTGTTTTCATTGATAATGCTTTCAGTAATTTGTGACAATTGATTCACACCCCCCCCTCTTAGTTATCTTCTAGTTATCTGAACTGTCTAATAGATACACGGGACAACAAATTCAAAGAAAAAAGGAAAGAAAACACAACCCGCATGCAGGAAGAGAATCAGGGAAAAATGTGAGGGATCTCGTGCCAAAGTTTTTAAGTTGTCTAGCATCCGTGATGCTTATGCTGGAATGGGAGCTTTTATGTGATGAGGGGGTGACATTGTAATATATGCATGAGAATGCGTGTGCACGAAGAATTTTTTTAAGCAAAGGATAGTTAACAGGAAATGACCCCTTGCAAAGCAACTGTGCGCAAAATGGACCCGCGAGTTGAAAACAACGATTGAGTAGTTTTCATCACGGGCAATAATGGCTACACCCAATATTGGAATATGATGAAGTCATGAAGAAATGCAATGCAGAGAAATGGTGCATGAAGGATAAAGGGTGATGCATTATCTATATGATATTGAAGTGGGCTAACCCAGATATATGTATGTTGTCCAGCAAATGTGCCTGAGAGTTGGTCTGAATCACAAATACATTATGGGGGGGGTGATGTATATTGCAGAGCCCATTGGGATAGCACATCTCATATAGTAGTGACACTTTGGGAAGTAGTGATGCACGAAAGGGGGAAAGTGAGTTGTTCATGATTAGAATGTTATTTCTATTTAGGGGAAATGTATTTTCATCTTCGTAGATGAAAATCTTAGTGCAGTATGAACAGGATATGCTTCTAGATGAGTGTTTTTGGGCTAAGTTAATAAAATTTTCACAATAAAGGGGATCATTTTTACTGTGATTTTATTGCAAGTGGGGATTATTCTCCAAATCTCTAAGTTACATTCTCTAAGGTGAAATGCATTATTTTAGAAGTAAAAAATATAAGAGGAAGAAATTATTTCCCTTAAGTATAAATCATTGAAGGGGGAAAATTTATTTTTGTCTAAATGGGTTTATCTCTTTCTCATAAAAAATCTACACTAGGGAGGAATTTTTCAGCAGGTTTGAAAATTATTCACATAGAAAAATGACATAGCAAGAGGTGAAAAGGTGAATGGGACAATGCTTCCACCACTAAGGGTAAATATTTTTGTTCACTGAATATGTTAGAAGTAAGAACAACAAAGAGGAATTTTATCAGTGATAATGTGCAAAGTTTGAGTGTGACATGGCATTGTTCAGTCAGAGAGTTTTTGCTAATTGAGCAAAGAGATAGATGCAAGTTAAAAGTCATTTTTGACTTTCACAATTGGCACAATTTTTCAATTTTCAAAACTAAGACAAAGTGGACCACAATCAAGAACAAGACAACATGCTAAATATTGCAAATATTGTTAGAGTAAAGGTTTTAATTTAATCATGTTGATTAAATTACCTTTATTCCTCTCTTAAGATTTCACTTTAGTTTGCATTTGTGACATTTAATAATTATATTAATTATTAAATGTCTACCTATTAGGGTTTCTTTTAGGGTTGCACAATATCCTTTTATAAGGATTCATCATTGTAATTTATCTCTCTCTCGGATGAATACATTTTTCAGCTTTCAGAGCAACCTTGCTTGTTTGTCTCCATCTCTTCTTTCTGTGACAGGTTATTTGCATGCAGGTGATCTTCGGGGTCTGTGAAGTTGGCTTTCTCAACTTCTACATGGTATCAGAGCTCCAAACCTGCTGCTTCCTGTTCGTCTTCTGAAGAATTTGGAGCTACGAGGGTTAGATCTGACTTTCAGGTTTTGGTTGCATCAGATCTGTGTTTGTCTTCTGTTTTTTTTATTTTGGAATAGGGGGTATTTTTTTTCGGTGCACTTTGAGCCCAAACGGACCTCACCGTTGAGCTCGTAGCGCCCAAAAACCCCTATTTCCATATAAAATTCGTCCGATTTGGACACAGTTGCACCAGGAGGCAAATTTTTTTTGGCCCCAAGGCCGTACGGCCCTAGGGCACAAAAACCGAGGCGAAAAAATAAAATCAAAAAATCAAAAAAACGCAGTTTTTTAAAAAAATTTGGGCGCAGCCACTGCCCAGCCCAGCGGCCACCCGGCGGCCACCGCCGCTGGCGGTAAACCGCCCACGCGCAGCCCCGCGCTCAGCCGCCGCCCGCCGCGCCGCCCGCCGAGACCGCGCCGCCCGGGCGCCACCTGCGCGCCGCCCACCGCCCGAAATCGCCGCCCGCCGCCAGCAGCGCCGCCCCCGCGCCGCCCCCCCCCTGCGCCCGCCCCTGGTCGCCCAGAGGACCAGGGGCTTATTTTTTTTAAGCCCTTGAGGGCTTAAAGGGCCTATTTGGGCTTTTTTGGAGCAGTTTTACTAAATTGGGTATAACTCGGGCATTTTAGCTCGGATTTTCGAATGAAAATAGGCGTTGGAAAGCTGGTTCCGAGCCCGATCTAAAAGATGGAGATCTTTTTTTCTGATTTTTCCGTTTTGTAGTGTTTTTTGCCAGTCGAAGTCAGAACAAGTTTTTTGCACTCCAGGAGCCATATCTTTTGCATACGGACTCCGTTTTTCGAAAGCGAATAGGCGTCGGAAAGGTGGTTCTGTGCTCTTTCCAGATCTATTATTTATTTTTCCAGAATCTGCACCAGGTACATTTTATTCAGTACTTTGTGTTTTCACACATCTGTCACTTACTTGGACGTTTCAGACTTGGAAATAATTTGTTTGCATGGGATGGCTTCATTTGATCCGCTTTATCAGTATTAAAGTCATTTAGTCTCAGATTTGTTAATTTGAAGAGTTATCATGGGTTTTTCTACTCACCCTTCAGTTGTATTTCTAGAACGGGGTAATTATGAGTCATGGGCAAAGGGCATACTTACACACTGTAGGTGGCTTAATATTTTGCCTTATTTGTATGATCTCATACCTGAACCAGCAACTTTAGAGGGAAAACTAGCTTGGGATATCATTAGAAATCACATAGTAGGAGTTATTTTGTCTAGTGTTGATTCTGACACTGTGTGGGCTATATCGGGCATTGATTGTCCTCACTCACTTTGGACACGTCTTTGGGAGATCTATGGAAACCCCAGTCTTTCTCCATTCCCAAAGGATCCTGCTTCAGATTGTCTTGTACCCATTGGTTGGAGAGATAACACACCTTTTGATCATGCTACTTTGAAGGAACTTCAATATTTAGACACCCTTACATATTCCGATGAATCAGAGGATTGTCTCACAGTTCCTACTCTTCAGACTGAGATTATATATGTATCAACATCATCTCCTTTTGTTCCTGATCAGTTTGATATTGCCTCTTCTTTGGCTCCTATTGATTCAGCTAAGCCGGACATCATACATCTTTCAGACATGGCTACTTGGGATTCTTATCTTGCAGGCATTTCGTCTTTGTTTGTAGAGTCCTATATTGCAGACTTGGAGGATTACTTTGAGGATTTTCAGCTCCTCTTTGTTGACAGCCATATTCCAGCTGTTAGCCCACCATCATCTGTGCATTCAGAGGTTGCAGTTTTTGAGTCTTCAGTTCAGTTTGGATTTGACATCTTTTGTTTCAGTTCAGACAGAGGGATTCTTCAGCATCCTATTATGGCACACATCTTGAGACAGATTGATTCTTCTCTCTTCACAGGGTTTCTTCATCTTCGTTCTTTGGATCCATTTCTTCCCAAGGGGAGGAATATTATATGCCGCTTCAGGATCTCTTTCTGGATTCTACCTCAGGCATCCATATGTGCGACAGGAGTTTCTTCATTATGGGGGGGGCTTCTAGTCTCTTTCTTTTTCTCTTATGGAGACCATTGTATATGTACTTATATGATAGAAGTTGTCTATGGGGGGTATCATGTTATCCACCTCCTATCCTTCTGTTATTAGTGCATTTATTTCTTTCATCTCTTTTTGGAGTAGAGTTTTTCCCATGAGGTTTTCTCTATTTCTCCACTTTACAGAGATTTGGTTGTAATTGGGTACCTGATCAGGCCTTGTTGCCGGGACCCAAGTTTACTTTCTTGCATTGTAGTTACCTTTGCTTTCTTGCACATGTTTGTAACTGCACTTTTGCTCATCTTAAGGGGGGGTGTTAGAGTAAAGGTTTTAATTTAATCATGTTGATTAAATTACCTTTATTCCTCTCTTAAGATTTCACTTTAGTTTGCATTTGTGACATTTAATAATTATATTAATTATTAAATGTCTACCTATTAGGGTTTCTTTTAGGGTTGCACAATATCCTTTTATAAGGATTCATCATTGTAATTTATCTCTCTCTCGGATGAATACATTTTTCAGCTTTCAGAGCAACCTTGCTTGTTTGTCTCCATCTCTTCTTTCTGTGACAGGTTATTTGCATGCAGGTGATCTTCGGGGTCTGTGAAGTTGGCTTTCTCAACTTCTACAAATATTGCTAAATTTTGAATTGAAAAGTGACTCTAAATGGTAAAGTTTATGATTTTCAACATTTTCCACGAGGTGTGCCAGGATGCAAATTTTCAAAAATTTTGAAAGGAGAAGAGCAGATTTTCAAAAGTTCTAGATTTCAAGATGAAGACATGTCAATTCTCAAGATGCCTTTAGGGTTTTCATTAGGTCGTCTTCTCTTGAATGTATATTTTTTCTCTTCTTTTCAGCTCTAAGAATTCTAAATGTAATTTTCTCATCATTCTGGAAGCTCATTCTATGTAAAGTGCAGGGTTAAATGATAGTTAGAGTTTTGTTTTCAGTTGATGTATGCTTTTTATTATGAATAGTTGTAACCATATATGTAAGCAATGAACATAGGTTTCTCTTGCTATTGTCCCCACATGTAATGGTGTTATTTATGATTCTATGAAATAGATAATCAAGGATTATATGTGTTGTCCCAACAAGTCTAGTGTTTGTCTTATTCTTGCTTCTCTTCAAGGAAGAGATTAAATAGCTTTAATGAGATGAAGAGTGATGTATTTTACATGTAGGATCAGTAAGCAAGATTGTAGGAAAACCAAGTTGATTGGTGGCGATGCAATGCATTGATGCTTAGATTTATTTGGTTACAATGCAAACTATTTGGTTGCCTTGTAAATGAAGGCTCTAGTTGATGTGTTATTATTATTTTCAGAATCATTCTTTTGTCAAAATCCTTTTTTTATTTTTGCTTTCCTTTCTGCATTAGGAGTAGGATTAGTGTAGAAACCTCTCCTCAATGAAGTGCATAGATACTTAGAAACTAAGTTTAAAGCCAAAACCAAGAGTTAAACCATCTTCCTTAGTACATTTTCATTGGGATGATCTGCTATAAATGTAATGTAGTGAGTATTTTAAAGTTGTTAGTTTTTTTGACATTTCATAGGTTCACCCACCTTTGTCTCATAGAGCCAAAAGAGTAGGAGATCTTAGTCTTGTTTAGTTGGCCAAATCCTTCTTTGAGTTTTTTGATGAGTTAGTGGCAATTCCTCTAGAATTTTGAGACTATTGGTTTGGGAACCAACAGGTCCCACACTTGGAGGTTGTTTCAATGTGTCACATGGTTGATGATCAAGGTTGTTCATCAAGAGGGTTGACTTTTGTGACAACAATTTTTGGCATCCTCGGTGGGACACATATTTCAACACATGCGCTAAAGGTTCAATGTTTCTCGTAGCAATCCAACCTTTGGAGCAAATCAATCAAAGCACTTGGCGACTTTCAGGAACAAATCCATACTCTTAGTGATGACTACTTGCAACTTTTATGCGAAGAAGACAAACTAGATCATCTTTTAGAAGTAATTTCCAATTCATCTAGCTTCCTTATTCAAATTATAGGAGAAGAGAGCTTAGTAATTCCTTCACCTATTAGGGAAACTCAAGAAGAAGCATCCACACCCCTAAGATCCTATTCTACCAATCCTATTACAAGGTTATTACAGCCTATAGGACCTTCCATACATATTATTAGGACACTATTTTCTATGGAAATACCTAGAGCACATACATTTGTCACCTTTAATGGTGGCAATCCTTTGGTATTAGCCCGAAAAAATAATGTCCCAGTAGAAGCCCTAAAAGCTATACCATTCTTTACTGGGGAAACCTCTATTACCCCAGATGAACACATACAAGACGTGGCAAGAATTTTTATGGTGTTTGATGTAAGAGAGGACAATATTCTAGTGAGGCTTCTACTAGGTCTAGGGAAGGACAACTGAGAGGGGGAAGGGGGTAAATCAATTGTGAACCAGTTGTCAATAAATTGTAATCCAAATACACGTTATTCCAATTTAAACTTAATTCCGGTAAACCAAGCTTAAGTGTTGGTAAAACAGATTAATAGATATAGCAGTACCATTTTAACTTAATGCATGAAACAGAAAGAAAAACAATATCCACAACACATAACACAAATATTTTTATGTAGAAACCCAGTAAGGGAAAAACCACAGTGGGAAAACTTACCCACAATCAGATGATACTATTGCAGATAATATGTGTATACAATTGGGGTCTACACATGCAGAAAGGCCAACTGCCTAGAGCTCACTACTCAATCACAAAATAGGAGTCACACTGACTACACAATTGGATGGTTGAATCCAATGATAATGTATTGCTCAATTAGCATCTCCAATGATGGATTCAGTACCAGTTAAGCTCTAAACAAGAGTTTCACAACACCTTCATAACCTTCCTTTAACCTTCAAATAATGTCTGTGTGATTCGCACAGGGATCTGCTTATTTTCACTCTTCAATATTTGAATACACTCATACCATAACCATATCCTCGATCTTCAATAAGATCTTACAATCATTTATACAAAACCTAAGACCAAATGAATAGGTTGGCTCACTAAAGATATTACATTTAAATGAATTACAAATAAGTTTTGATGCGATACAACATGTCGGCTCAATACATTTACCACAATATCCAATCAATAAACAATCTCCATAACATGCCATGTTGATCTGGAGTATCGGTCCATAACCTAGACTTATCTACCAGTAAAGGAAAATCTGTCAACCCAATTAGACCAATAAGAAAAACACCAAAACCAAACTTCCAATCCATGTCTTCGACATAACCAAATGATCTTTAAGTTATCATCGCTATCGGTGAACAATATAACTTGTTGGTGAACACATACCGATAACTATGCATAAGTCACTAACCATACTGGTGAACATAATGTAAACCTTCAAGAAGACAAGTGTTGACATCAATGACAAAACCAATGCAACACATGACAAAGTCATCCATAATACCAACAATCTCCCCCTTTGGCATTGATAGAAACACTAGATGGAAAAACATCTAAGTGCCAAAAACAGAATGCCAAAACTAGTAAACCAATCAATCTCCCAAAGATAGATCAATACAAAGTTTGTTACAAAACCAAAACCAAAAATACATATATCTAATGAATAATCTCTCCCTCAAGGAATAATGTTTTTCCATAGATATCTCTCCCCATTTGACATCAAATGCCAAAGCAGTTAAGAATCAAAAACACAACATTCAGCCAACTACTCCCCCAGAGAAGTAGCTCTCCTCCATCAAAGTCAGAAAAAGATTTTTATGTTTAGTCCCTGCCGGTTTGATGCCAATCTTCAACATCTAAGTCTCTGTCAGTGGGGAAATTAGCCCATGCTTCTCTCTAAGATATTCAAATGTTTCCTTAGGCAAAGGCTTTGTAAAGATATCTGAAATTTGCTCTTTAGTATTCACATTAACCAATTTCACTTTATTTGCTTCAATATTCTCTTTCAAAAAATTATACTTAATAGAAACATGCTTTGTCTTAGACTGAAATATCAGATTCTTTGATATATCAATTGCTACTAAATTATCACAATAAATGATTATTGTTTCTTTGCATTTTACCTTTATATCCTTCAACATTTGCTTGATCCATAATACTTGAGTACAATTAGTTGATGCTTCAACATATTCTGATTCTGCTATTGATAATGATGTACAAGTTTGCTTCTTATTGATCCATGAAATCAATTTGCTACCAAGAAGTAATGTATAGCCAGTGGTCCAATTTGCATCAGTATATGCTCATAAATCAAAAAATTTATCTTTAGGATACCATAAACCAAGATTTGTTGTTCCTTGTAGGTACCCGAAAATCCTTTTAACTGTTGATTCATAATTTATTTAGGATTGGTTTGAAATATTAAAACAATACATACTACATTCATTATATCAGGTCTTGTTTGTGTCAAATGCAGTAAACCTCCAATCATAGATTTGTACCTTGTCAGATTAATAGGAGCTGAATCATCCTTCAATGTCAATTTATCAGTTGTAGTCATAGGAGTACTTACTAGTTTGGAATTATCCATACCAAATTTCTTCAAAATTTCCTTCAAGTACCTTGTTTAACATATGAATATACCTTTATCTGTTTATGAAATCTGCAAACCTAGAAATTTTTTTATCTCTCCAATCATAGACATTTCAAATTTTTTTTGCATCTGATTAGCAAAGTCCTTACATAATCCATCTTCACCTCCAAAAATGATATCATATACAAAGACTTAAATAACCAAAATATCATCATTGGTAACTTTGCAATACAAATTGTTGTTAGCATTACCTTTTGTGTAACCAAGCTTCAAAAGATACTTATCCAATCTAGCATACCAAGCTCTGGGAGCTTGCTTCAATCCATATAAAACTTTCCTTAACGTGCAAACCATATCCTTATTATTTGTCAAAGAAAATTCATCAGGTTGTTCAATGTAAACTTCCTCCTTAAGATCTCCATTCAAAAATTCATATTTTACATCCATTTGATAAACTTTATAGTTCTTATAAGTTGTAAATACAAGAAATAGTCTAATTGCCTCAATTTTGGCTATCGGTGCAAAGGTTTCATTATAATCAATTCCTTCTTTCTATGAATAACCTTTACAAACTAATCTTTCTTTGTTTCTAATTTCTTCTCCATCTTCATTAAGTTTATTCCTAAATACCCATTTAGTTACAATTACATTTTTGTCTTTAGGCCAAGGAACCAATGTCCAAGTGTTGTTCTTTTCAATTTGTTCTAATTCATCTTCCATTTCTTTTATCCAATGTTCATCCTTACATGCCTCAATAACACATGCTGGTCCAACTTGAGAAATTAAACATACATCTTCATTTACCAATCTTCCTCTAGTCATAACACCTTGATTCTTGTTTTCAATTATCTAATTCTCTAAATGATTCAATCTTACATACCTGGGTTTGCTCTGATTAACATTTACGTGTTGCTGTTCTTTAGTCACTATTGAGTTTTTTGATGATTTTGGTGTGAATGGGTCTTCATTTTGTATCGGTGCAGTCTATGTCGGTTGATCTATAATTATTTCAACTGCCGGTTCTGCAGATCTTGAATCTCTTCTAAAGTGTTCATCTATCTTCACATTAGTACTCAATGATTTTTTGTAACCTTTTATTATAACATCTATTTGCCTTTCTTTTAGATGAATAACCAAGAAATATTCCTTCATCACTTCTAGGATAAAACTTGCCAATATACTCATCTCTTCTAATATAAAATTTGCTTCCAAATATTCTGAAGTATTTAAGAGTAGGAATATGACCAAACCATAGTTCATAAGGGGTCTTACTGGTTTCACTTTTGATGTGAACTCTGTTGAAAGTATAAACTGTTGTATTCACTGCTTCTCTCCAGTACACATGAGGTAGATTTGCTTCCATTAACATTGTTCTTGCTGCATCCAGAATAGTTATGTTCTTCCTTTCTACAACTCCATTCTGTTGTGGTGTCCAGGGTGCAAATAATTGTCTTTTTATTCCATTCACTTCATAGAATGCATTAAATTCTCTAGATGTAAATTTTCCTCCTTGATTTGATCTTAAACATTTGATTTTCTTGTTGGTTTCATTCTCTACCATTTCTTTGAATATCTTGAATCTTCTAGAAGCTTTTGATTTTTCCTTGAGAAAAGTAACCCAACACATTCTAGAATAATCATCAATTATTAGCATAAAGTATCTATCTCCTTGTAGACTTCTTATTCTTGCAGAACCACACAAATCAATAGAATTAAATCAAGAATATTATTAGACTTCTCAGTAATGCTCTTAAATTTTATTCTAACTTGCTTTCCCATTTGACATTATTTACTTACCGGATTACGAGGTTTCACAATATTAGGTAAATCCCTTACTGCCTTAGTTGAACTGATATTTACAATGCAATCAAAATTCACATGATAGAGTCTTTTATGCCATAACCAACTTTCATCAATATGTGCAATCAAACATGTTTTATCACTAGTATTCAAGTGAAAGATATTACCTTTATTCTGATTACCAATTGCAATCTCTAATCCAGTTTTGTTAATGATTTTGCATTTCCCATTCTTGAATTGTAACTGAAATCCTTTTCAACTAACTGACCAACACTCAAAAGATTATGCTTTAAACCTTCTACATAATAAACATTGTCAGTATTGTGCTTACCATCCAAAGATATAGTGCCTTTTCCTTTGATTAAACAAGCTTTATCATCTCCAAACCTTACTAGACCTCCATGAATTTCTTGAAATAATAAGAATTTTCTTTCATCACCAGTCATATGATGCGAGCATCCACTATCTATAATCCATTCATCTTTTTCTTCAATGTTAGCTGCCAATGCATGCTCTATTGGTTTGACAATAAGTGTCGATTGATCTTCCTTTATTGCAACAAAAGCCCATCTGTTATCTATTGGATCTTCATCTGCATAGTAACATGACTTATCTCTATTTTTCTTGAATCTATATCTCTGATATTCAAGGTTAGGTTTTTATGATCTTTTTGCTTCCTTCCTTAATCTTGCATGTCTGTCAAGACATCTAGATGCCATATGACCAACTTTATTGCAATTAAAACATTTGAAAGGTTTTTTACCTTCATACTTACTCCCTGTTGGACCTTTAGGCATTTTCCTTGCAAATAGGGATTCAAGTTCTTCAAGTTCTTCATTTTCTCTCCTCATATCTTCAAGTTCTTTTGCATAAAGTGTTTTCCAATCCATTTTGTCAGATGATGATGATGTTGTTGATTATGATGATGATGCTTTGAAAGCCAAATCAATCTTTACAGTAGCAACAAGACCAAACTCTTCAAGCTCAAAAGCTGAAAGTTTTCCAACCAAAGTATCTCTAGAAACTGAAGTATTAGGCATTGTTCTCATTTCATTAATAGCAGTTATTTTCATTTTTTAAGCTGGTGGTAATGCTCATAAAACATTAGACACAATTTCATCTTCACTTAAGGATCCTCCACAACATTGTATTCCTAAAACAATTTCAATAACTCTTTCCATAAATGCAGAAATTATTTCATCTTCTTCCATTTTTAAGTTTTCATACCTGACCCGGTAACATTCTAGTTTTCAATCTTGATAGTGGTATCTTCTTCATTCAATGTCTCCAGCTTATCCCAAATAGATTTAGCAGTAGATCATTCTAATAATCTCATGATTTGTTGATCTGATAATATGCTCAGAAGTGCTTCTCTTGCTTTGCAATCATTATCCATGTCCTTAGCCAATGTTGGTGGATGAGGTTGATTCAGAATAGGAGCAACATAGATATTCTTTGTAACATCCCATATATCTCTTCCAATGTAGTTTGGATGTGTTTCCATTCTAATCTTCTATATGCCATAGTTAGTTCCATCAAGCTTCAGACTGTCCTTCCTGAAAATATTTGTTGCCATAGGATCCCCTCAAGCTATTAGACTTCTGCAAAAAGAGGACTTAGCTTTGATACCAATTGTTAGGTTCTGAGAAGGACAACTAAAGGGGGGGGGGGTGAATCAGTTGTGAACCAGTTGTCAATAAATTGTAATCCAAATACAAGTTATTCCAGTTAAAACTTAATGCCGATAAACCAAACATAAGTGTCAGTAAAACAAATTAACATATATAGTTGTACTAATTTAACTTAATGCATGAAACAAAAACAGAAACAATATCCACAACACATAATACATATATTTTGACGTGGAAACTCGGTAAGGGAAAAACCACAGTGGAAAACGTTACCCACAATCAGATGATACTACTACAGATAGTATGTGTATACAAATGGGGTTTGCACATGCATAAAGGCCAACTGCCTAGAGCTCACTGCTCAATCACAAAATAGGAGTCACACGGACTACACAATTGGATGGTTGAATCAAATGATAATGTACTGCTCAAATTAGCATCTCCAGTGCTGGATTTAGTACCGGTTAAGCTTTGAGAAAGAGTGTCACAACACCTTCATAACCTTCCTTTAACCTTCAAATAATGTCTTTGTGATTCGCACAAGGATCTTCTTATTTTCACTCTTCAATATTTGAATACACTCATACCATAACTATTTTCCCGATCTTCAATAAGATCTTACAATAATATGCAAACCCTAAGATCAAATGAATAGGTTATCTCACTAATGACATTATATTTAAATCAATTAAAAATAAGTCTTGATGCAATACAACATGTCGACTCAATCCATTTACCATAATATCCAATCAATAAACAATCTCCATTACGAGTCATGCTGATTTGGAGTACTGGTCCATAACCTAGACTTCTCTATCAGTAAAGGCAAATCTGTCAACTCGATTAGACCAATACGAAAAACACCAAAACCAAAATTCCAATCCATGTCTTCGACATAACCAAATGATCTTCGAGTTATCATCACTGCCAGTGAACAATATAACTTGCTAGTGAACACATACCAGTGATTGTGCATAAGTCATTAACCATACCAGTGAACATAATGTAAACCTCCAAGAAGGCAAGTGTTGACATCAATGACAAAACCAATGCAACACATGAAAAAGTCATCCATAATACCAAAAGCTTCTTGCTTCATCATTTAAGGGTAAAGACCTACAATGGCATAGGTGTTTATCCTTTCGCTCCATTCATAACTAGGATGAATTAAGAGAAAATTTGTGCAAATAATTTGAAGATACAAGTGACCATTTGTCACTAGTCGAGTAGATAAAAACCATCAAGAGAGCACCCCATGATTTCATAGGTAAATTCAATTATAGATTTATGAAGACCTAGGATAGAATCCTAGCATTGGTGAAGCCCTATTCAAATCATGCTTTCTTGTATTTTCCTAGGGCTTTAAATAATGATATTGCTACAATGATTTAGTCAATGGGAGGAGATAATCTCCTAGAGGCTTAGGATACTACCATTTGTTATAAATTTGGTGGAATTGATTATGTGTTTTGTCATTGATGGCAACACTAGCTATTTGGATGCTTTACTAACACCCTTCCGATCTCGATAGGTTGAGTAGTTTTTGGTTAATTTGGATCTGACATGATCTGGTAGGCTCTGGTATAGTCTAGTTATGGAATTGGCTTAATCATGATACTAATGTTCATATTCAGTAAGTTGGTTTGGGTCCAATGATCGGATACTATCTTATTTGCTCAGAAGCTTGGTTTCTGGTTCCGGTGAGGGTTTCATTTGTAGAGATTCTGATCAAGATCTTTGATGAATTGCATAAGTGGTGTTGGTGCAGCTTTTGGTGGAGTTTTGGGATGCTATTGATGATCATGTTAGAGACTTGGTGGATGGAGATCATTGATGTAGAGTGTTGACCTATACTGGGTCCCGATTGATCTAGGTTATGGACCGACTTTAATGTAACATGTGGATTGGACCTCTCAATATGTTTCTAGGATATCTTATGTGTTGGATATTATTTTTTTGGTCTAAGACCAACATGGTTTGTAATTATGTAATTGGTTTATTATATGGTGGCTGAGCTAATTGTTTATGGTCGAGGGTTTGTATATATAGATGTAAGATCTCATTGTAGATCATATATGGTTATGGAAAGAAAATGTAATGTGCAAATAATGTAATATTATTCAGGAAGAGGACTTGGTTGATCATTGGAGATCGAATTGGGTTTATGTAAGAGGATTTAGTCCTCTGATATTGAGCTTTTGAGGCCTCACCTCGACTCAGTCTGACATTCAGTGGATTCTATATTTTAGACTATTATGGATACTTTATTTTGATGCATTTTGAGACTTAGAACTTATGTGATTTCAGGATTTGGATAACATTGCTATGATTTGATGATTTACTTACATGCTTTATGAGATAGAACACTACATGATTGTTAGATAGGATGATATTGCAATGATAGATGTCGTTATTGAATTTGTAGGACTTTACTCTGAATATAGAACTATGATGTATGTTTAGTTTATGTGAATTGAGATTAAATTGCTTATGTGAAATTGCTTGATAAAAGATGTATTCAATCTGTGCAGATAAAAATTGTATGCAAGTAATGATGTGTATTGTTATATTATTGAATTATATTATATATGGATATTTGGAGGTACTAATGTGTAAATTGAGATGCGCAGGAAATTTACCATGTGACCATGGAAAATTACGGAGAATCAAACCTAGACTTATGTATGTTCGTAAGCCAGGGTTTGTCTATTTGGAGAGACAACACCCCATTTGTGTTGTATTTTATTCGTAACAGTATATGCTGCATGAGTGTTAAGTGTTATTTAAATTTATTGTGTAAAAACCACAAGAGACAATTTCATGTTTTATTTTTGTAAAAGTGTTTTATTTGTGTCACTTGACACATGTGTGGATTTAAATTTAAATGTTTTATTTGTGTCTCTTGGTGGGAAAGTGTTTAATTATAGTTTTTCTTTAATAAAATAATGTGTTGTCATAAATAGTTTGGGAATATAATATTTGGGGTGGTCAACTTATGTTTGACCCGAAAATAAACTTCAGAGGGGTTTAAAATGGGTTAAATGAACACCTAGGGGTAGTTAAATAGGGTTTCCTAAAGCCCATAAGGTATACCTAGGGGTTAGGGGTAATTTTAGGCAAGTTTCTACTTTATAATGATCTTTTTAACGCTTTAAAAATTGGCTTTTTTGAGTTGAGCGAAAATTGAAAATTAGAAGTTAAATCTAATCAGGATTTTTCCTTTTGGAATGAGAGTCTTTTTGCATTTTTGCTTTCTTCCTTCTTTTTTTTGGTTTTTTTTTCAGAATCTTGTGAGAACTCTGTGAGTGAGCTTCTTAAGCAAGATTTTTGTGAATTGGAGGGTAATCACCCACTCTCCATTTTTGGAGACAGAAGAAAATTTGAAAAGAAAATATTGTTATGGAATAGAAAAATTGATTAAGGGTAGAAGGAAAAAGATTTGTGGATTGGGCAGCTCTTCATCAAATATCATAATACCTTTTGGCAGATTAAGGTTGGTTTCAGTTATTCTTTTTAATGTCTTCTTCTTGTTTATGTCTGGAAGTTTGTTGGTGTAAGAAATCTGTGTTCTTGAAAGTTTGTGTATAAAATCTTTTGGAATTTTTGTTTTATGATTTGATGTGTTTTGGGAGTTTTCTCAAGATCTCTTACTCTTGGGAGAGAAGAGGATCTTGAGGGTGGTAGCAGTGACAACCCTTGAGTGAGAGACTCTCTTTTGAGAGCGATCACAAGGGATCTTTGTGTGACCCTTGCTACATGGCCTGTTTGTGCAATGGGGGTCATAAGGAGGGATATAAGGCTAGAATGCCTTTGGGGGGCATAAGGAATAAGGGGTTGAGATGCTTGATATTATTATTGTGCCATGAGGTGGCTTCTTGTTTATTTTATACTTGCAGATCTCCTCAGGGTATTGGTCCACTACCACCCTTTGAAAATGTTCATCACCAAAGTGTGGTGCTGTGAAAGCCAAGTTGGGAATGTGTCTGGAATATCTGTATGCATTGCTTTCTATGTGTTTGCCTGTTTGTTACCCATCTAGGATTTGGTTCTCCGAGCTCGGGGGTGGCTACCAGTTAGCCTAGGCTGGGAGGTGAGCACTCCGTGGTCATATTGTGTTTTCTATTATGCAGGAAAGTCAGGAAAAGAGGATAGGTGCCATGAAAAGACACAGAAGATTGTTATAGAAGATACTTAAATTCAGTTGCAGATATTGTTTAAATTTGTTATAGAAGTATGCCTCATTCATAGAAAAGAGAAGCAAGTTGTAATTATTGAAAAACAGACTTGAAGTTTTATTGTTGTGACTATTCAAAGAAACATCCTGTAAATTGGTAGAATATCTTAGAGTTGTTTTAAAAAAAAAAAAAAAGCTTGTTTATTTCTACTTCTGGTTTTTAGAAAAAGAAAAGTTAATTTGTGTTGCATGCAAAAGCTTCTTTGAATTATAGAAAAGGAAAAAAAAAAAGAATTGTTTTCATTTAAATTTTATCTATATTTTACTTGTGGCAAAATAGAAGTTTATTTATGCTCAAAGATCTTAAGTATTTTAAAGAAAAAAGATGTTTTATGTAAATATTGTATTAAAGGAAAAAAATCAATGAAATTCTTTTTATTCCAGAAAAGTATATTGTATTTTTTCAAAAAAAAAGTATTCTAACTTGTATTTTAGTTAGCATTGATTTAAAAGCTTAATATATATAAAATATATAAATATATATATATATATATGTATATTTCTAAATAAACTTAATGTTTTTTTTCCCTTTATTATATTAGTTTAAAATCTTTGCATGTAAATCTCCTTTTAAAAAATATATATATATTTTTATTGAAATATTTTCACCCTTTAAACTATGGATATAAATTTTATATAAATATAAATATATATATATATATATATATATATTTTTATATATATATATATATATATATATTTATATATATTATATATTTTTTTAAAAAAATAAATTAAATTTAAAAAAAAAAAAAAATGTTTTTGGGTCCATGTGGACCCCACTGTGTGTACGCACAGTGAGGGCCGCTTCGGCTCCCACTGTGTGGCCACACAGTGGGGAGCCGCTAGCGGCGCCCACTGTGTGGACACACAATGGTGCAGCGGCGCCCACTGTACGCCCACACAGTGGCGCCACGGCTCTCCCCGCCTCCTTCTGAAACCTGCAGTAAATAAAAAATGGCCGCCAAGGGTTGGGTCCAGCAAAACAAAATTTTCCCTGTTAAAAAAAATATAAATAAATATATGGGTTAAACCCTAGCCCGGGTGGGGCTAGGGCAAAGGAAATTTAAAAAAATATAATATGATATTTAGATTTGTAAATAGATATATAAGAAATTAGAACCCTAATTAGGGTTGGGGAAATTATGGATTAATATTTAGAAAGTAATGTGCTTTTGAATTAGAATTAAAATATTTAAAAATATATGTAATATATATATATATATATGTATCTATATATATATATATGGATATATATATATATATATATACATGTATATATATAGATTCTGGTCATAATTTGGATTAAGTATTTAATTATAAATAAATATATATATATATATATATATATATATATATATATATATATATATTTATTTATTTATATAATCCTGGTTATCATTTGGAGCAAATAATAAAGAGAAATTTAAAAAATGGTTGATTAGACTATATAGTCATATTGGAGATTAAATTAATTTTTCTCTCTTACTTTTCTTTAACGTGATGGATTTAATAAACCTAAAGACTAGGTATATCATGGAGATAAAATTAAACCAGTTAATTTTCTACAAATAATATTTAACAATCTATCGAAGCTTGGTTCATCTTAGAACTAGCTCGAATTTAATAATGAAAAATTCAATAACGCTTGTCGTGTGAGCGAACTTGTTAATTAAATTAGTATGTTTTTAAAAAAAAAATTTGTTCTGTTTTTGCCCTAAATTTTGGGCATGACAGAGCTTAACCGAAATTGTACTCAAGCATAGGAGATGGTATCTTTTGTAGTTCAACACTTCTCCGGATTGTATTCTAGATTTCTATGTAGTCGGTGAGGGTCCTTTTGTGATTACCAGTGCGCTCTAGGATGTTGGCCTTCTTGCAAGTATAGGCCCCTCAATTGTAGTTCACATACTTACTGCAGAAGTATTATCTGACTATGGGTAGGCTTCCCACCATGGTTTTTCCCTTTACTGGGTTTTCCACGTATAAATATTGGTGTCATGTGGATGGTATTTTTCTTTGATTATTGTTTATGCTTAATTGGTTTAGCTGCTATTCTGGTATTAATGTTTTGGGTTTCAGTATTAAAGTTTTAACTTCTAATGGTTCTGGTAATCCGTGACAACTGATTCACCCCCCCTCTCAGTTGTCTTCTAGTTATTTGAACAATCTAATGATTGTTATTGGATCTTTAGTCCTCTATAGAAATCTTAACCACTTGAGAAAGATCCTATGGTGACTAATAGTTCAAGTTCATCCAGTTCTTCTAGAGCTATCTTTCAAAGGGATATTCTGAGGTTTGATGGAACAAATTACACAATATGGAAGATTCGGATGGAGACTCATCTGAAATTTCTTGGCAAAGAGATTTGGGAGATCACACAGAATGGTGTGATACCTTATAATCCAAGATTTGGTAATCCTCCTTTGGAAAACTTGGATAAGGAGCTTGAGAATGATTGTAGAGAAAGAGAAGCTCTCTTGTGTGCACTTTCTGATCAACAAATAATGGGATTAATCGACAAATTGTTAGATACTTGGTTAGTCCCAAAGACACTGAGAGGGGGGGGGTGAATCAGTGTCTCACCAATAGATGACAGTTTAAACTTATTTGCATCTTTACAACCCAAATTAATATATTGGTAAGCAAATAATAATGCAGTAAAGAGAAACAAAAGAATAAGCATCAATACACACCATAACATAGATATTTTTGGCGAGGAAACCCGGTAAGGGAAAAACCTTGGTGGGATTTGGGACCCACAATATTTACTCACTAGCCAATATGCATAAATATTACTTAGTACAATAGGGGCCTGCACATGCAGGAAGGCCAACTTCCTAGAGCTCACTGCTCAACAACAATAATGGAGTCTAATTGACTACACAATTGGATGGTTAAATCCAATAACAATGTACTGCTCAAAATAGCATCTACAATGCTAGATTCAGTACCGGTTTAAGCTTTGTCTGATACCTCTACCAAAACCTTGCTTCGCTCTGCTCTTCTTCTTATTCTCTCTCAAGATAAGTACATAAAAATGTATATATAATTATTCACTATCATAACCTATCACATATTACCACTTCCTTACACTACATATCATATCATATATTCAAATGACCTACAAGATCTCATACATATATGACTCTTTACAATACATCATGTTGGCTATACAAATATAATATTACATTACAATACATCTCGCATAAACAATATTATTTCCAAGTTGGCTTGGACTGCCAGTATAATTTGTTGTTAGTGTCGATAGGTGAAGTTTGTTGATAGTAGAACCTTTGAACCCTGTTACCAGTTGGTTTCCATCAATGACAACATCAACCATTCTTATCTGAGTGTATAATGCCAACAATCTCCCCCTTTGACATTGATGGCAACATTCATGAGAAAAATCAAAGCTGATATCCAAAATTTGAAGTCCAAAAACTAAGAGTGCTCCCCCTGAGAAAATGACCTCCTTCTGTATATTTTTCTCATTACACCACTCCCCCTTTGACATCAATGACAAGGGATGTCAAAAAGAATAAAAAATTCAAAAATTTACTTAGATACCTATAGCCGGTTATGTACGATCTGAAAAATGACTGCCAAAACCAAGTTAAGACCTTGCAAAAACTTTGTACTATCAGAAATTACAGTCTTTGTCAGTCAAATCATCCCGGTGAGATAATGCATCTACTGCTCCGATGATCTTTCCCCTTGAATAGTTGCCTTAGATAGCTCATTTTGGTGTGTTAACAAATTACCCAATCGAGGACCAAGTTTGTTCTTTAACTCTCGGGTTTTTATCTTCAACCTTACTTTCTCTCTTTCCAATTTCTCAATCTTCTCTTCATAAGTAACCATCTCTTGATCCAAAAATGATGTTAGTTCCAAAGAACCAATCATATTGTCAACAATGTCATCAATTTCTTTCTGTATTTTCTTTATTTGCTCATCAATATCTTCTGTTAGATGGTGAGGTTTGCAAACTTCCCTGTACAATTCCTTGTATTCCATAATGGTTGAATTCAGTGTCGGTAACAATGAATCAATCTGTCCTATGCAATCCTTTATTGTTTTGTTAAAGAATTCATCCTTCTTCTTATTAACTCTTTCCTTAATGGTCTCCTCATTTATCTTATCTACAGTCTGAATGTTAGAAGAAATGAATTTGGACAATATGTCCAATTTACCTATAGAACCAACAATGTGATCAACCTTGCACGTCAGTGCAATCATCTACAAAATTGTTAAAGAATCATCAATAGCCTTAAATGCTAAGGCATTGCATTTTGTTATCTTCTTAATGGAATCTAGTAATACATCAGTAACATTTGTCAGTCTGTAATCTATAGTAGAAGTACTAGGGGGAGTGCTAGGTTTTGCAATAATTTTCTTTCCTTCTCCGGATACCTGTTAAATTACCTTAACCTCTTCTTTATCCACTTTCTCTTCCTTATTTTCACTTTTATTCTCATTTTTATTCTCTGTCAGTTCTGATTATGTTTGTTCTGGTTCTTTTTTTACTTTAGCCTGTATCTCAGTATTCTGTTGAGTATCAATAGTTTTGACTAGTGATTTAGGTTTCTCAACATTTATAGCTTCAGATTTCTTCTCCTCTGCAATTTCCTTGTCCAATACAATATTGATGTCCTAAGTGTCAACATTCATTGTGAATAGAATGTTTGACTCAGAATAAACATTATCTATTATACACTTCTTCTAATATCTTTTCAAGCTCATTTTGCATTTCTATCGGTGCCTCTGATACTACCGGTGGGGTGTCCTCTGCTAGTGGTGGTAAGTTGTCCTTAACAGTGATGTCAGGTACACTACCAACCTTACTCTTACCTTTATTCAGTTTTCTGATATACTTTAGTAAATGATTTATCAATTTTCTGTCTATCTTTCTCTTCTCTTTTCTCCTTCTCAACAAAGAATATATCCCATTTATCAGTTGTTTCATCTGCAATCTCTTTTACTTTGTTGGCCATAAGACTAACTTGTCGGTGACCACTCATAAAAATAGCCATGTTAGCTTCAGATATTAAATCATATATTTCTTGCTTAGAATTAACAGGATGAATTGCTAACAATGCCTCAACCTTCAATTTCTTGTCTAACTCCATAACATATATTCTCTTTGCTTCAAGTCTCAAGTATAAATCATTAGGAAGAACATCTACAACCTCAATAAGAAACTTCTTATATATATCCAGATACAAAATAATGCTCTCCTCAATGATATCCTTATCAAAATCCTTAAAAGAATGATAAAACTTATTAACATTACCGAGATTTCTATTGGCATATGCACACTCTAATGAGACATTGTAGGTGATTGAAGGTTTTGTCGTTAATGGAAACCTTACAATCCTATGGCATCGGCAAGGCATTACACTGGTACTAGCAAGATCAGACTCTACACTGGCACTCAGACCACCGGCACCAGCAGAGAAAGGAAGCATACCGACACAGAGGCCGACAAGATTTTTGTTATATTATATTTTGTTTATTATTGTAAATTCTTTGTAAGCTGACTTGGCATCATTGTAAAATGACTCATATATATAAGAGATCATTGTAGGAGATTTAATAATGAAAAGAAGAGGAGTGGTAGAATGTAATTAGGTAGATGTATTATGTGAAATATAGGTTAAAGGGTTTATGTAAGAAGCAGAGCAGAAACCGGTACTAGATCTGGCATTATAGATGCTATTCTGAAGTAGTACAAGATACTGGATTTATATAATCCGTCATTGTAAGTCAGCGAGACTTCCCATGGAGCAGTGAGCTCTATGCACTTGGCCTTCCTACATGTGTAGGCCCCTCTTGTAAGTAATATTCTCTTATTGGCCAGTAAGTGAATATTCTCCTATTGGCCAGTAAGTGAATATTGTGTGTCACAAATCCCATTGAGGTTTTTCCCACACCGGGTTTCCTCATTAAAACATTGTGTTATGGTGTGTTTTTCATGTGGATGCTTTTAATTCTATTTATTGCATTATTTCTTGCATACCGGTACACTGTTATAATATGTTCTACATGTTTTAAGTTAAGAAATTCAATTCACCGGTTAGATACTGATTCACCCCCCCCCCTCTCAATATCTATGGGAATCCTAACAATTGGTATCAGAGCTTGGTCCTCTATTTTTAGAAGCCTAACAGCTTGAGGAAGATCTTGACACCAGTAGAGATGGAAAATTTGATGAAGCAACTAGAAGCAACTCTTTTAGACTATGATGCAGAAAAACTGAAAAATATCAAACTTGAAGATGATCTAAAGGCTGCTCAGGATATTATTCAAGCACTTCAAGAAAATCTTACTATTTCAAGAAACAAGAGAAGAGAACTTTGTGAAAACATGCAAAATGAGAATGATGAAAAAGAAACTCTTAATGATATGATAAACAAGCTAAAACAAGAGAACATGACAACAAAGAATGAGATGCAGGATATGACTATGAGATTTTGTAAAGAAATTGAAGATAGAAAGATGAATGAAGAAGATTTGACCAGAAGACTAAGTGATGCTGCAAATGAAAACACAAGACTTAGCTATGAAAATGATTTGTTGAAGACAGATCTGATGCACACTCAGAATGACTAAAATGAACTGATCAGGCAGAAAGAAGTCTTAGAAAGAGAACTAGATACTGCAAATCAACATAAAGAGAAATTCAAGAAAAGCTCAGAAGAACTTGGCAACTTGCTGAAGAATCAAAACCTAAAGGTGAGACTTCTGGAATTGGCTTTGAAGTTGGTGAAAGCTCTGGTATTGCAAACACATAGGATCATAGCAAACTGGTAAGACAACCTACTGCTTATAAATTTAATGGAAAATGCTTTAACTATAACAAGTATGGTCATAGAGAAAATCAATGTAGATCTAGAAATTATTAGAATATCAACACACCCATCGGTCAATGTTCAAAATGCAACAAAGTTGGTCACAACTCTGAAAATTGCAGAATGAATGTGAGATGTTATGTTTGTGGAAGATTTGGACACCTATCTAATCAATGTAGAACACATACTGGCATAGGTTATGGGAAAGCTATTCAAAATAATAATGTGACTTGCTATGCATACAACAAAATTGGGCATATTGCTAAATTTTGTAGAAGCAAGTCCCCACCTGTAGACAACAAAGGTCCTAGTTTGAAAGGTAAAGAAAAAGTTGAAGAGGTTAAGCAACAATTCTCAAAACAATGGATTAGAAAGTCAGACCTAAATATTGCTAGGAATACTCCTCCACCAGTAGAACCAATCAACACTCCACCAGCAAGACAAAGTAGTGCTTCACCGGTAGGACAGAGTAATACTCCACCGACAGGAAGCTCTTCATCAAATTGAAGAAAATTTTCTTGAGGGTTTGGCAATCAAATGAGACATATGCTATAATTCCCTCGATTGATGGTAAAAAGTTGAATTTACTTCTATACCGGTAGACAATGTTAAGTAACTACTTAACCGGCATACTCATGAAATGGTGAAAGGGAGAAGCATTCTAAATGGCGCTTTTGGTCTAGTTTAAAGAGGCTTCATCTCATCCAAGATCCAACGGCTGGCGTTATTTCATAGCCTAAACTTGCAAGTGAAATAACTTTCCCAAAATGGCAAAAGCATCTGGTGGGACCCTGCATGCGAAAACTTTTTAAGTGACTAAAAGGTGATCAAGTCCAATCTGATCCGACAATTCACGCTATTTCACAGGATGAAGATGCTCGATAGTTAGCTTTCGCGAAGCGGTGAAATGACATGGCACTCCAAGTAGATGGTCCAACTAGTCGAGAAGGCGAGTAAGATGATGGCAAGTGGTAGAGGCCATAATAGTCAACAAGGTGGGTCTAAGGGTTAAAAGGTAGGTCCCAGAGGTGAGTCATGCCACGGGATAAGAAGTGACCTGCCAAATATAGGTGGCAAGGATGAGGTGGAATCTAGTGTTTTCTCTCAGCGAATGAAAAGTTGACATGTCAGCTTTGAAAGTGACTAGATGCCAGGTGTTTGAAGTTGAGTCAGAGGGCCCACATCTACTGGATTCAATTCATATTTTTAAGCATCGAGCAAGTCAAGAATAATCTAACGGCCAGTGTGAATTTGCAAAGGTAAAGTGCTCATGTTTTATGCCCCGTGAAATGGCGAAAAGGTTTTTCGTCCCCAAAGACAAATAAAGCATGAGGTTAAAGGAGGATCAACTTCGTTTTGATCCAACGACTGGCATTATTTCATGGTTGCAAACCAACCAAAGGATATGCTTTGCAACATGGTGAAAAGGAGGTGGGGCCCAACG
Source organism: Cryptomeria japonica (assembly GCF_030272615.1). NCBI lineage: Eukaryota > Viridiplantae > Streptophyta > Pinopsida > Cupressales > Cupressaceae > Cryptomeria > Cryptomeria japonica. The sequence continues at coordinate 434,976,219 of NC_081412.1, read as the reverse complement.
CGAAGGTGAGACTATTAAGTCCATGCTAAAGGCAGATCAAGTTTCTTTTGATCGGACGGTTGGCATGATTTCGTTTAACGAAATTGCTTAAAGGTTATGCTTCGCGAACCAGCAAAAGAGAAAAAGGAAAGAATGTGCAGGAATGTTGTGACCCATTGGAGTGAAAAATTTGAATTCTCTCAGGAATTAAATTCTGAAGGGATGGTCGAAGCATGCGGTATCAATGTCGTAGTTAAGACCCTGGGTACCATATATGATCTCCTGTCGATTGAGTAAAGGTATCATTCAAAAGAATTATTGCAGAGGAGCAGATACAAAGCTATTTTCTTCAAATACAGAGCAAGTCAATTCAGTTGCAGGGCGGATTCCTTCGAGCTAAAAATAGGTTTTCTTGTACTCTTGTGTGGCAATTTCTTTGTGGTGTTTTAATTAAGGTGTTCATTTTTCATAGAACCAGTTCGGGGTATTATTTTGATTGCTTCCATATTTCAAAATGGAAACTAAGAGAGAATTTTCCTGGAAAGTTAATTATCAAGAGAGGGCCATTTGTGATGATTTTCTTGAGCAGTTAACATTGTCAACTAATTAGGCATCAAAAGTAAAAGAATTAGTGCCTAGAGCTCCTCGCTTGAGGATAGGAGAAGGGTTGTATGATAAGGGTAATTGGTTGAGAGATCCACAGGTTGGGTTGTCTGGGTTGGGGTTATTCAAAGTTGGATTCAAAATGAGAAATTCTCCAGCCCCGTAGAATAGCATCTGGGAGTTAGATGTTGGGAAGTTGGTAGTTCCAGGGGTATTCATGGATATGGTTCTATTGACTCAAATTGCACATAACTATGATCCTGTCACAAGGAGCATTAGGGACATAAATCGGAAAGCCCTCATTGAAACCAATAATGAGGAAATCATAAGTGCTTTTGGGCTCAATGAGTTTACCAATTTTCTAGAACCCATTAATTTCAAATCATTAGCTCAAATATACAGTGCACAAAAGAACCACCTTAGAAATGGGCCTCTTAAGGAATTTTTTGTGAAGATAGGTGGGTTGACAGTTGTAGGACCCAACACTAAAGAGCCCTTCTCATTGAATCTATTCACCCTTAGGGCTAAGGGAATGTATTGGTCACTTTGCCAGATTTTGGGAGAAGATGCTTAGGCAAATATGCCCAATCACTACTTGCTAATGATTGCTTAGATTTTGAATCCTTCTCTTGCAATAACATTTGATTATGCTTCTTTCATTATTGATGCTATCCATGGAGGGTTGGTAGGAATAAAAAATGGGAAGGTGGATAGGCCTTTCAGATGGTATTCACTCCTCATGCATCTATTTTTGTTCAAAGGTGGTGATTACTTTGCAAATGGACTGGACCCCATAAAAGAGAAAGAGGGAGAAAAGATGCCAGTGCAACTATGGAGTATTGTGCTGTCATGGCATAGAGATGATGCGAGTTACTTGAAATTTGATAAATATTTTGCATCAAAGATTAGAACTCTCCTCTGCTCAGAAAACCCAAGAATCCCCAAGGTTCTTTCGGAATTTGTCAGACCAAAAGAATTTGCAGAAAGTATAAAGATTGTTCATAATTGGGGTGATATTTACTTATACCCTGTCTCCATAGTTTTCAGAGTTTTTGGTTTCAAAGGAACTCCATTCTTGTTGCCCTATCAGGTCCCTCTCAAAGTGGGAATTGCAGAAGTTCTCAGACAAATTGGTAGTGTACAAGAGGCAGAGCTGACATGTAGGGTTAAAGGGACTATTTTCCCTACGGTTACCATAGCCCATCAATTTATAATAACCAAGGGAGGTTGGAATTGTTTTGAAGACTTTCTCAAACCTTATTATTTGTCAACTGCAATATCCAGGTGTGCCAATCCAGAAGATTTCTTCAATGGCATGTTTAGAAAGAGAGTAGTGTGTAGAGGTAGACCCCATCAATTTCAGTTTCCTGAAGACCTCATTAGAAATGAATATGATCTAGATGAGCAGGAGCTAAGGAAGGAGAAATGGGTGGCTTATAAGAAAGCCTTAGATTTTTTACATCAGTTTGATGCCAGCTATGACCCATTGTCTAGCTTTTTCCCTTTTGAGGAGAAAATAAAGTTCTTAATTGTTTACTTTAAGGATGTAATGCAGACTCTAAAATAAAAGAGGGAGGTTGTGATTAAAAGCAACCCTTAAAAGGAAAGAATGGTTCTAAGTAGGTCTACCTCCACCAGAGCAATCCCTCCTAGTGACTATACATTGCACAAGAAATCTAATTATAGTGTGCTGATGCCTACAACAAGGGAGCCCTCTACCTCCAAAGGAAAGAGGAAGATACAAGATGTCATTGACATCCAAGAGAGCCCAAACAAGCAGAGAGTAGGAAAAGAAGTACAATCTGATACACCCTCGTATTCTCCATTCCAACCCCCTATTCACATAGGAGATGAACAGGAAATAGCTAAACAACTGATACAGTTAGGCAGTCTACGAGAAATAGCCTACACATATGATGAAGTAGAAGAGGGAATTCCAGAAGAGCTCCTTGCTGCTGAAATAAACATCACTACCAATGAATTTAAGGGCCAGGAGTGGGATCCTGAGATCAAATAGGCCAGTGATGACTTCTTGGCTGATAACAATTTTGTTACATCAGGAGCATTTATGAAGTTTGTATGGAAGCAGAATATAGACAAATACAATGCAAGATGTGAGAAGAGAAAAGGTGAGCAGCCTCACAAAGATCTAGCTCTAGTGTAGGAGGAAAAAAAGAAAGAAATGATGTGTTGTTCACCAAAAGTGATAACCCAAGTATACCTGCAATCCTTCTATGAAATGGCCAATTTCAGTCCATGAAACACATTAGGGCTTGGACAACATGACAAGGATATGAATCCTTCTACTCTTTAGGCTCTGCAAAACCTAGGCGGGTATACCTTTGATGCTTTGAATACAACAATTATAAACACATAACTGCATCAACACTAAGCAGATAGATCATTTCACAAGCTCACCAAATCTAGAAACACATTACAGATTGGCTAGATCTGTATAAATCATAAATGAAAATAGAGCTTCGAATGAAAAGAACACACCCCTACACATAAAGGGAAATAGATTTATCTTTTAAAATGTTGATCTGAAACCATCCCCAAATCTATCAAAGACTAGTGCCTTGTTCATTGGGCAATAGAGTCACATACAAAAACTACAAATATGAATCATAGATGCAAGTTGTTTTTCCCTACAACATATCCCTGCACTAATACCTTGTACTAATGCATTACTCAATCCATTCATAAAATTATCAGATCTGGGACACATTCCATTGTTTATGACTGATTATAGAATTTAAACTCTTCATTGAAGAATGCCTACAAACAATCATACAATCTCCTTGAGATGAAAAATTATAAGCCTCCTTGAGGATTCAATTCATAAAAATTAAATGCATAGATAGAGACAATATCATGGGAAATTTACTCATGCCTGACACAAGTAAGACCTGCAACTAGAAAACAATCTGTCATCCTGCAATGTAGCCTCTATACCCTAAATAGATCCATAGAACTTTACAAGTTTGGGTCAAGAATTTTAGAAAATGGAAGCCATGAAAACTGGAGCACTTCCTCATAGAATTCTGGAACCCTTACAACTAAGAAGAATTGGGAATAAAAGGGAGAGGGAACCAAATCAAATCTGCAACTGAATTGCCAAGCATCTCCTCTCTAACTAAATTTCAATCTTGACCAAACTGCTTCCAAAATATCTAATCTTTGCCAAAATTAACTTCATAATCAGATTCCTCATTCCGAGAGCTTTCCGAAAATATATACCACTTCATACTTTGGCCAAAAATTGAGCCTTAGGCGAATTAATTCCCCATTTGTGCATATCATTTAAATTTTTGAATTATTTGATATAGTCTGCACTATATAATTAACTAGTTTTAAATTTGATTTTTGGCTCTGATTATGCTCTGATGCTTTGCCACATGGTGGCCTCCGATTGGTCGATGGGGTTGATCGGAGGCCACTTGGGATGACACCTCATCACTGCCACATCATCTACTTTGTCACTGCCAGTTGGCCACCACGTGTACACCACCTCAGCACCACGTCATCGCCACTGGGACGGGACCTGCCTACTGGACATTCCACCTAGACCCACCACCTGGCTTTCGCCATTTCATAGTGCTTATCCGATGAGCATCTTCCTTTCACGAAATCACGCGAGCCGTTGGATCTTTCGAACCTACAAGGTCTTTAACCATCTTAATTTTCGCATGTGCTTTTCGCTGTTCCACGAACCTTAACTGGTGAGCAAATTTCCTCTACAAAATCGTGTGAATTGTCCGATCTCCTGAAACATGCACAATCTTTACCCTTTTCGCCATTTCGTAGGGTGTAACTCACATGCATCTTCAGCCCGCAAAATCACTCGCTTCGTCAGCTCCTCTGCAACCTGCTCACTGGTTAAGCCAACCTTTCTCTGCAAAATTCTGTCTATTTTCCTTGAGAAGCGTGCCTACATGGGGTCCACCTAGTCACCCTTCAGTCACCTCCTCCATTGCCTCGGGATCCATGCCTATGCGTGGGCCCACCTTGGGTGCCCATAGGCATCGTCCGTCAAAAGCCTTTATGGCTTAGACATATTACTACAGTAAGGATTTGCTTATAAACATTAAAATATCCCACTTCCCAGCGAATGTGGGATATTGTGGTTTTGGCTCTAGCTTCATTTTTTGAAGGTTTTCAACTGAGTGCATCCGCCTAGAAGTTTGAAACACCTTCCAAATACCATGCTAAGGAGGAAACGGGCATCCCTTGATATTTTGCCTTTACTTGGAGCTTCATAGCTAGTCTTTGTAACCATTTTATTGGATTCTTTTAAAAGAACATCAAGACTATCATTGTGACTCCAATGGAATGATTGTAAAAGAGGTTCCTTGATCACAACTATGAAAGCTTCATTCCTCCTATCACAGCTCTGGCCTCCCTCCACATTAACTTGAACATTTCCTCTTGAAATTGATTTTGTCTTGGAATTTATTATATAAATCTCTTCAAAATCTAGCACAAAATTAATATCACCTGCCCTTCTATTCTCATAATGCTTCATCAAGTGTACCTCAATGACTTCCCAGTTGAAGTTGGAGCTTTCATCCTCTTTGGGTTTGTTGATGCCAAACTGAACTCATACCCTTGCCACTTCTCCATGCATTTGCTTCAGAAGCCTCTACGCAGCTCTTTCACCATATTGCGCAGGGGATAAGGGGCTTTATTATTGGCATTTGCTCAAACATTTTGTTGCTGCTGCTCCCTTACATTCCTTGTATACCACGTGAAACCTGGGAGGAAGATGGGAGGGCGCGTGAGGAGGAAGAGGAGGCTGCAATATCAATTTTTTTTGAAAACTTTTAAAAATCTCCTCCCCAATCCATGCTAACAACCTCTGCACCTTCTAGCATACCACGCATGGAGGAGAAAAAGGATGGTTTGCTGCTGTGTAACCCACTGAATCTGCAGGGCATTCTTTTGGTTGAACTTCTATAAAAGATTTTGAAATATCTAAAGCTTCTAACTGCAGTTTGCTCATAATTTATTTACTTATTGTCACGCAGGCGAGGATGTCGCTGTTTATGGTAGATTGCTATTACTTCAATGCCTTTCCAACACCATGAGGGAGGATAGGATGCTAATAGTTTATTTGCATTTGTTTGTTTCCCCAAAACCTCAACGCTGCCCTCACTATTATTCATTTGTTGATGCTGTAGATGCTACCAAAGGGAGTTTCAATGCAATTGGTACTTCCAATGCCACGCACACAATAAAGAAAACCAAATGGCATTTTCTGCCAATTTTTTTTTTGCTCTCCCACTCTCCATGTCTAGCAATGGCTTTTGCAGACTCCTTCAAACACCACATGAAAGAGGTCTTTGGAGGCTGTTTCTAATATTCAACAAGATGACTGGGCTTCACTCTTAAATCATAAATGATTCACTTAAGTGGTCTCTATATTTTGGACATGTAACCTGGTTGCTTGAATGACTCCAATTGGAAAAGTTAAGAACCATGCCAGTCCACAATGCTAATATCATACACCACCATGAAAGTTGAAATTCTTCTTTCCAAACCATGCTACCAAACAATAAGACTAAGAACCACCACTCACGATCTAGTGAGAAGCTAGGGTCCATAATCTCCTCCTATCTGGCTTTCACTTTAAACTTTGAATCATATAACATATGATTTTAAAATAACAATTAAAACTTTGCTTGAAAAGATGCTTAGAGCAACAAGCCAAGTCGGGCCCCAGAGTGGGTCTGACTAAAATTTTTTGGTTTTCAAGCTATTGGCCTCTGGAATATCTTCACGGACCTCAAACATACCTCTGGGAACGATCGGCATCATTTTTGGATCATCCGACTAAATTTTGCAACCTCCAGGCGATTACGCCACATTTTCGCATTTAATCGCGAAGACATAATTTTCAAACCTCTCAAAACACCTTTCTGGAGCTCGCCATCTGACAGACATGTACTCTGATATACAAGGATGACTTCTACCAAACGGTTTCTCAAGATGAGTCCCGAGCGAAGAGATATTAATTTTTGAAAATGCCCAATTGGCTTTGTTGACACTGCGGACCTGATGAAGTCAATGTCCTAGCAACACATGATGCCTTTCTCAAAAATATCAAACGACCTCCGTAGGTCCTCAAATTTGGAACATAGGTACCTTAAAGTACATATTAAATCTTTGAATTCTCAGTCCGATCACCAAACTAACAGGATGCAAATGATGTGCTCACAAAAATGGCTACATTAACTGATATATCACTGAAAATGATAGCTAAATGAATCTTTTTGAAAACCGATCAAACGGATTGATAAAGGCTTGAAATTTGAAACGTAGCTTATCATTTATACTGACATTAGCCCAGAATAAATATTCTAACATGATGCTTACTGAGGCAACTTTTACACTTATGCAAAACAAGGCTCCGACTAGCTGTCAAAATAGGGACTAGTCAAACCACACAAACTGCAAATGGATTTGACTTCAAAAACTGAGCAAACGGATTCGTCAAGACCTAAAATTTTGCAGGTTGACTCACATTAATGCATACAATTGAATCCATTTTGAATTTCCTCATGAAAATCAACAGGGAAAAAGACATAATCGCTCAAAGTAGGCTACTCAATAAAATCTGCATTTGTGCCTAAAATGCACTTTTAGCTCACCCCTCAAATTGGGTACCTCATAAACTTATCCAAATCGAATTCTGAAAGTTGCACATCACTGAATAGACCAAATGAAAGGTGTGGGACATGAATCCCGAGCCTTACCCTCTGAAAATCAATCGGCTCCACTTTCCCTCTCTCCAACTAGGCCATTTAAACTGACTTATTCAGGTACTTTTCTGACATACAGAGAAATTTTTTGAAATAGGCCTCTAAAATTGACTCAATTTTAATGAGTCCCAATAGTGGCTCTGACTGGGGATGGTTGATTGGAAGATCAACACAAGAATCCAGATATCTTTGGTTAAGCAGACCACCCAAAAATGGATCATTCTCATTTCTTCTCATCTCATTAAATAGGGCTTCCTTATTCTACCCAAACAACAGGGCACTTTATTGAAAACCACACAACTAAAGCAAAGCAACTGTACAAAATATACAACTTATAAATGGCCCCAGACCATCCAAACTGAAATCAATTCTTACCTTTGTCAAAAACATGATTCTGTTTTCCACAAACCAGAGGTAAGTTGAGATCATCATTCCAATCTACCTGATCAAAAACACTTCCACTTCTAATCAGCTGGTCATATAAAGCATAATCATCAACATGTTTATAATCATGATATCTCTAAAAATCAAACACACGCTAAGAGGGTTGGTCACTAGGTGAGCAAAGAGTGCCATATTTTTTACCATTACTTCTCTGCTAAAACGAGAAGTAATCCGACTCCCTCTGAAAGTTGGGAATATCAGATAGATCCTTATTGCTAGTTTACTGAAGTAATAAACACTTTTTCACAATAATATCCTGCAAGCTAGAGAGGAGAACTTCCTCATAACATGACTGCACTTCAACTTGCTGATCACAATTTCTATCAACATTTTGTACACATGAAAATACATGATTTTTACTTGCCAATGGTTCATTTCCTCCTTGCAAATCTGAGAAAAACACCTCAGATCTGTCATGTCTTCTAAAAGATAGATCCTCATAATGCATATCAAAGCCAAAATTCATATTAAAATATGAACCTTCATTATCATACCTATCAACCATATATGCATTATCATTTTGTCTATCAAACATAGGAAGAGAATCAACATCATATGTATCATTTTTCACACCCTCAAAAACATCATCAGTATCAAAACATATGCTGAATGGGTATGAAAGATTGGGCACATTTTTGAATCCACATCTCTGAAAATCAGTAGCTAAGAGTTCTGAAATTTGCTCACTACTTAGTGAACCTCCTTCATTTTCATTTTCCTTGGCTTCATCCTCTGAGCTGTAATTATTGTCCCAATCTGATAAAGGTATTGGATCTGTAGTGCTTATGTCTCTATGCACATTTATTTCATCATCACAACAACTTGCATCTGCATCATATCCTTTATCACACTGCTCATAATGTGTTGCTACATGTTGCAACATAGTTTCATAACTTTGTTTGCCAACATCTTGTGGATTGAAATCAACAATAAGGTGATCTACAGCATTAGCATCTGAAACCTCAACGGGCTCATGATTAGTTGAACAATCACTATTCTCACAAATTTCTTCTTGCTCTAAATACACATTTGAACTTTCATGATGAGAATAATCACATTCAGCATCATAGGAGGTACATCCACTCAGGGGCTCATCTCCTTCATTATTTTTAATCTTGTGTATATTTTTAGATTGGTTACTTTCAATCATATCTATCCATTCTTTAATAGATTCAACACATTCTTCTCTAAAGGTAGTAGACCAATTAACTGAGTTAGGCTCATAAAGATCTAAGAATATCTCAATTAAAACAGACTCAGGGGGTCTATTATCAGTTGAAAGCTCATTCAATGCAGCTAAAAATCTTTCATAGAAGACATATGATGATTTTCCTTTACTTCTTAGCCCTACTTTCCCTTTTAACAACTAGACAAATTTCTCTTGGATCATTTGAAGACATTTTTCAATTTCTATATTGATCTCTTTTAAATTTAACAAAGGATTCACGAATCTAGGAACTACATCTGGATCCATCAGGTTTTATAACAGTCACTGAACCATTATTTCTTGACCATGCATCTTATTGTGTCATAAATTCATTCCAAAACATATGCAGTCACTAATTTTCGGAATCATACACACTTCTCACCATATTTCTGACTAAAAACTTATTTCAATGAAGTATGTAAATTGTAAATTTCTTTTCCTTTTAACGGTGACTTTTGCACCTCATAAGGAACACATAATTTCACAAAAAACCTTGAGGAATACCTGGTAAAATCAATGCTGCTGATATTGCTGCTCTAATATTCAGTAAGATCTCTCTGAGATCTTCTAACATTATACACTGATCTTCGTACAGAGTCGCCACCTCCTTCATGGAGTAAAATATATTCAATAGATTCTTTGGGATCTACAATCATAAAACCCCAAGCAGCTGCTAAATTTTTGATGCAAGTTCACCAAATATTTTAAAACTTTTACCACAATGAACACGGGTGCAGAGATCTTTCAGAGTCGCCACTCACTGCTATGAGAATTTATAAAATCATTTGTAGAACATGAACAGATCTGAACTCACACAAAGATAAAAGGACAACAAGTTTTCCACACTTGGCACAAAACACTACCAGGCACATAACTACAGATCTGAAAATGCTTTCAGATTTATAATACTTTTATGACTATTTCCTCAAATGGATATGGCACAACTCTGGGATTCGATTCAACATGAGTTATTACAACCCTTCCCCAGTAGAGTTGCCATTTTTGTTGTGGTGACTCGGATGGGATAATCTCAACCTTATATGAATTAATTCTTTCTTAACCAGAGGCTCTTGACAGTTCATTTACTCCACAACAAAGTCGCCATTTTTGTTGTGGTGACTCGGATGGGATAATCTCAACCTTATATGAATAAATTCTTTCTTAACCAGAGGCTCTTGACAGTTCATTTCCCAGCAACAAATAAAAACCATTTCCCATCAACAAATAAAAGCCATTTGCCAACATCTTTTCTGTGTTGAAGGATGAGGCTATGTAGCAAAGTTAATACAAGTGAAAATTTAAAGAAATCTCCTCCCCTCTGCGTGGGTCTTTGGCTATTAAAAGACTGAGGTTAAAACTCCAATGGAAAATGTAAATAGCAAGATGGGCTTTCCTCCTCCCACGCATGGTTTAGAATGCATTTAACAAATGCAGTTGAAAGATGAAATGAAGCAAAAGGCATAAAAAGACTCTCAAGCAATACAAATGACAGAAAACACCATTAAAACACTCAGGAAAAGCTCCAAAATTTGCAGTTCCAGGCTAAAACCATTATCCCACATTGGCTGGGCGACAAGGTTTTTTGATATTTGTATGCAATGCTCCACAGTAGTAATATGTCTAAGTCATAAAGGCTTTTGATGGACGGTGCCTATCGGTGCCCAAGGTGTGCCCACGCGTGAGCACCAATCCCGAGGTGATGGAGGAGATGACTGAGCAGCAACTTGGTGGACCCCATGCAGGCACACTTCCCAAGGCAAATAGGAAAATTTTTGTAGAGGAAGGCCGGCTTAACGAGTGAGCAAGTTTGAGATGGATCAACGGTGCGCACAGTTTCGCGAAGGCGAGATGCACGAAAGTTAAGCCCTGCGAAGTTGCGAAAAGGGTAAATGTCGAGCATGTTGGATCAAGATCGATGGCCCGTGTGGTTTTGCAGATTGAAGATGCATGAATGTTAGACCCTGTGAAGTTGCAAAAGCTAGGTGGCGCATAGGTGGTGGGTATAGTTAGCAGTCCAGCGGCGGGTCCCAGTGAGGTGGTGTACACGTGGTGGCCAAGTGGCAGTGACAAAGCAGATGACGTGGCAGTGATGAGGTGTCATCCTAGGTGGCATCCGATCAACCCCATCAACCAATCAAAGGCCGCCACGTGGCAAAGCGTCAGAGCACAATCAAAGCCAAAAATCAAATTTTAAACTAGTTAATTATATAGTGCAGACTATATCAAATAATTCAAAAATTTAAATGATATGCACAAAAGGGGAATTAATTCGTCCATGGCTCAATTTTTGGCCAAAGTATGAAGTGTTATATATTTTCGGAAAGCTCTCAAAATGATAAATCTGATTATGGAGTTAATTTTGGCAAAGATTAGATATTTTGGAAGCAGTTTGGTCGAGATTGAAATTCAGTTAGAGAGGAGACGCTTGGCAATTCAGTTGCAGATTTGATTTGGTTCCCTTTCCCTTTTATTCCCAATTCTTCTCAATTGTAAGGGTTCAAGAATTCTGTGAGGAAGTGCTCCAGTTTTCATGGCTTCCATTTTCTAAAATTCTTGACCCAAACTTGTAAAGTTCTATGGATCTATTCAGGGTATAGAGGCTACATTGCAAGATGACAGATTGTTTTCTAGTTGCAGGTCTTACTTGTGTCAGGCATGAGTAAATTTCTCATGATATTGTCTTTGTGTATGCATTTAATTGTTATGAATTGAATCCTCAAGGAGATTGTATGATTGTTTGTAGGCATTCTTCAATGAAGAGTTTAAATTCTATAATCAGTCATAAACAATGGAATGTGTCCCAGATCTAATAATTTTATGAATGGATTGAGTAATGCATTAGTACAAGGTATTAATGCAGGGATATGTTGTAAGGAAAACCAATTTGCAGCTATGATTAACATTTTGTAGTTCTGTGTATGTGACTCTATTGCCCAATGAACAAGGCACTGGTCTTTGACAGATTTAGGGATGGTTTCAGATCAACATTTTAAAAGACAAATCTATTTCCCTTTATGTGTAGGGGTGTGTTCTTTTCATTCGAAGCTCTGTTTTCATATATGATTTATACAGATGTAGCCAATTTGTAATGTGTTTCTATATTTGGTGAGCTTGTGAAATGATCTATTTGCTTAGTGTTGATGCAGTTATGTGTTTGTAATTGTTGTATTCAAAGCATCAAAGGTATACCCGCCTAGGTTTTGTAGAGCCTAAAGAGTAGTAGGATTCATATCCTTGTCATGTTGTCCAAGCCCTGATGTGTTTCATAGAAGGATTATAGGTATACTTGGGTTATCACTTTTGGTGAACAACATGATGGATGAGTTTAAGACCATCACTCCTGAGCAAGGAAGAGATATGGTGGCACAAGTTGGAGTGCTCATTCTCCCTAAGTGGGACATAGCAGATGCCCTAGTACTGGAGGCAATGAGAAAAGAAACCAAGCCCATGGAGGGAATCACTTTCAGAAAAGATAATGCTACACTTGTCATGTGGTCTCTCAAGAGAGATGAGAATAAGAGAAGTAAAGATACCCCAGGGTCAAGCTACCTTGGTGGAATGATAGTGAAGAGAGTGCAGAATACAGGGGTGGTGGAAGCTGCTAGAGACTCCAAAATTTAGTGTTGCAGTAGCAGAAAGGGAGGCTAAAGAAAAAGCAGATCGTCAAGTCAAATTGGAGACAATTTTGAAGGCTTATAAAAGTGCTAAGGAAGAGGTAAGAGGTAAAGATAGCATCATTGCTAAGTTGCAAAGCTAGTTGACAGGACAGTATCATCAAGGTGAGTCTTCAACACTGATGATCTCTTTTTCTCCTATAAGACCTCCACCTACTAGCCCCATCATTGATTTCCCACCATCTCCAACACCTTCTAGCCCCCAAATGGTTGAGATTACTCCTCAAGAGTTACAGAATTTAAAACAGGCTCAGGCCTTGTATGCGAAAAAGTATGAGGAAAGAGTAAGGGCTACCATCTCAAGTTTTGGAGATACCATGAGTGCTTCACTGTTACATAATAATATAAGCAAGATTTTGGATATGTGGAATGAGCTCAATGGAGATAAGGCCATTCTGACACCTATTTTTGACAAGTGGAAGCCTCGAGAGCAAGACTTGGAACTTATTTGTGTATCTTATGATGAAGCAAGGGTTGATCCTATCATCAAATCCAGTTGTGACACCACCAAGGACTTAGTAAAATTGGCAAAAGGGGTGGATAATGCTGACAGAAAAATCAATTTTTACAAAAAGGAGTATGCTGAGCAGGTTTTTGAATTGCTCCCAAGGGTTTTTGTCAGCCCAGATCAACTGAATGACAAACAAGTATGGCTTAAGGAATTAGAGGCCAAACTGTCATCCAAAATAAAAGGAATTGTTGATTTAGATGATGCTTCCTTTTTTGTTGTAACAGTTCAGGAGATAGAGAAAATAAAATCTCATTATGGTTTTCTCAATTCAGAAGTCAACAAGATGAGAAATTCTTGGAAGAGGTTAACCAAGGCAAAGGCAAAAGTGATTAATTTTGCATGGCCAACAGATGATGTGTACAATGACTGGACTAGAAAATATGCCATCTAGGATGTAGAGCAGTTAGAGGGCACTCCTAAATAGTTAGAAGAGGTTGCAATCGGACAACAAGTAGAAGAAGCTGCAAAAGTCGAAAAGGACTTGTAACTGTTTTTTTTAAAAGGCTTTCTAACTTCTTCTAGAAAAGAAATGATTGTAACAAATTCTCCTTGTAATGTCTGAAGCTATGTGCATCCATATTGTTATAAAAGGATACCAGGACTAATTGAAAAGATGATCGGAAAGAATTGTAAGAAAACGCCGCAAAAATTTATCTGAGCTTTTCTAAGTTTAATGGAGAATATTCAAAAGTTTTTGTAATACTTTCTTGAAGATAATATCAATATACAGACCATCGGCTTTGAGTAAAAATATTGTGTCATCTTCAAATGTGTTTGCAATTATTTACTATTTCATTCTGAATAATCCAGGGTTATTTTGTTTGAATAGAGTTGTAAGGCAACTTTCAGTAGATATTCTTCTTGGCTTTTCTCTTCAGGAGGGGAATTAAATATGCAAGGATTATTTCTACCAGTAAATTCTCCGTAGGATACTTTGAATCTTGATGAGCATAGTTTAAATTGGTATGCATAAATTCTTGTGTGTGTCAGGCATATATAGGGATCAACAGAAGCCAAGCTAATGGGATGTGTAAAGATATCTTTTTTGGAGAATATTGTTTGAATTTAGATGACTCTGTGACCTTGGATAAGGCATTGGTATAGATCGAGGTTGTCTAATACATTTTTTTGTAGGTCAAAATACTGAATATGAGTATAATTTTCATTCCTTTGTTTCAGTTAGTTTCAAGGTGATCAGATCCACTGGTTTTCTAGACTGGTTTGTTGTGGATTTAGCTTTTGAAAGTATGAATTTAGTTCACAAAGGTATACCCACCTAGACTCCGAGTATGTCCGAAGTGTAGAAGGTTAAATCAAACCTTGTCATATGTTGTCCTAGGAGTTTTCTTCCCTTTAATATTTCTTCTGGATAGAGTTTAATCATTTTATTATAAAGATGTTGAAGTGAATCAGATTTTGAAGACAACAAAAGTGGTGACTCTGCTGGGGAGAGTCACATTAAGGATCCAGATGTAGATTTGTGCTTAAGTTGTAAAGAGAATCATTGTGTTTGTGGAATTCTTGCATATTATTCTAAAGCTTGTTTTCATAATTCCCATATTCTTGTGGGTGGTGACTCTGTTATTTTGGAACCAATCCTTGTGAATTTTAAATCATTCTAAAAGGAAAACAAGCATAATGCAAGGAGGAAAAAATACCAGATCATTCATGAAGAAACATCCTCGTGAAATTTTGCAAGAAGGTTTTCCAGAGCAGTCACGAAGAGGCTAGAAGAGATTAGTGTTACATGAGCCATCCAATGCTGCTTGGGTACAAAAGAATAATAATACTGGTAAGATGCCTGATCGACCTGTTTATGCAAAGTCTAATTCTTCTTCCAGAGATTCTAAACAAGATATATTAGGCTTCCATTCTGGATTGTTTGGAAATATTGATAATGCACATGTTTTAAATCAAGATTTGTCCCATGTTAGTGTCTCTGCAAAAGATAAGACCAGTTCAAATGCAATTAGACACTTTGTGCCTAGAATAATAGATGGAAACATTAGTTTGATTGACATAGATCAAGTCAATTTATCTAACTCTGAGGAGGTTTTCCCTGATGAAGATAAAGTGTCCCAAGAGATTGAAGATTTGAATAAGAGAGTTCACCATTTAATTGCCCTAAGAACCCAAAAGGAAGCAAATAAAGAGAAGGAAGTCAAAGCTAAATTAATGGAGAGAGATAGGCTTCTTAGACAAATAGCTAACCTTGAAGTGCTAGCTAAGGAAAAAGAAAAGAGTGATGAGGAAGGCCCTGTGATCAGAGAAATCTGATCCCCAAAGCCAAGCAAGCATATAGGTCAGTAGTCCAACCAAACAGGGAAGTATTTAGTGATTCTCAGCTTCCTAGGACTAATGTGGATAAAGGAAAATAGAAATGGGTGGATGATGGAATTGAATCTAAAACTGCAGAGGAGATTTCTTATAGGTTGTCAGCACATGAGAGAGAAATGGAAAGAATGAGGAAAGAAAATGAGGATCTCCAAATGGAACTAGAGAAACCTGAATTGGAAGTAGCAAATCAAGAAGTAAAAAGAAGAATCAGTTACTTAAAGGCTCCCCCTATCACATTTCCATCAGAAGATCTTAGTAAACCTGATCCTTAATAAATTTCCCTTCCCCCGGTTAAATTCAACCCACAGTGCCTGCTAATATAGCCTTAGTGAGTCAAATCCCTGTGAATAGGCAATACACCCAAGTATCTCAGTCTCCAATTCCAAAAGTGAAAATGACCATGGGAAACAATAATGCTATTACCCATTTTCTAAGGAGACCAATCAATTTAGAACAATATAGACAATTGTTCTTTGATGGGATCCTAGGATATCCTAATCATGTTCCTACTGAGTTAAGAGACAGACTCCATAAATTTGCTGGGAACAATGCAATTAGTGTTGAGGAACATCTAAAATATTTTGGGGACCTAATAAACAATTATGAGATAGTGGATGAAGATGTTATCATGAAACTCTTTGTCCAATCCCTGGTTGATGATGCAAGAGATTGGTATAGAAGTCTTCCAGTTAATAGCATAGGGTCATGGGAGGATTTTAAAAATTGTTTTCAAGAGCAGTATGGTGATAAGACTAATGTGAGCTTTATGCTCAATGAATTCAATAACATCAGAAAGTCTGATAATGAAATGGTCACTGACTTCAATGCCAAATTCCAAAAGGCCATACATAGATTGTATCAAGTGATGAGATTGGATGATGACATGTGTTTAAATACCTACTACAATGCATTTGATTCTAAGATGGCCTATATCCTAAGTGATAAGAATCCACATAACTTGAGAGATGCTTTTAGAATTGCCATAAATGTAGAAAGTAATAGAAAAGCATCTAGGAAGTTGGGAAGAAGAACAGATGGTAGATTATGGCAAGAAACAAAATAGCAACCTAATAAAGTTTCTAAGGAGGAAGATAAGATAGAGAAGTTGGTTATTGCAATGAAGGATTTGACTACCAAGGTAAACAAAAATGACAAACCTCATTATAACTGGCAAGATAGACCCCCTAGATTGCATGACATGCCTTATAATACCAACTGGAAAGATGGCAAACCCCAAAATGAGAAACCTAAAATTGCCCAAAATCAGGACACTCCAGATCCTTTGAAAGGGAAAACTGTCCATAATATAGAAAATACTCCCTGGTGTATTGCTTGTGATGGACCATATTCTCCTCATCAGTGTGCAGTGGCTCAGGCTCTTGAAGAATCTATGAGACAAGAAGCTGAGCCTGACATCAATATGTTTGAAACCATCATAGAAAGTGATGAGGAGTCTATACAAAGTGAATACAGTGATGTGCTAGATAATGAAAGTTTGTTCAAGGACAACTAACCTTAGATTGGCATCCTACATTTAATGTGGTAACAATTGAGGATGAAGAAATTCATCTTAGAAGGCCTAGTGAGGAAGAAGTTAAAAATATCATTAAAGCTGCCATTGCCAAAGCAAAACACAACTATAACTTGAGGAGCACTAAGAAGGACACTGATCAGGGTGAACTGGGTTCCATGTTCATAAAAGAGGTCACTCAAAAGGGGGCAGCAAGTAGTGCTACTACTGTTCCTAAGATTGGTGAAGAAAAGGGGGAACAAGTTAAAAATTTACCCAAGAGTACAAATGATAAAAACACTGGTGATATACAATGAGCTGCCACAGTGAAAAAGGCAAGTCAGCTCAAGACAGAAAGAGTTAGAGCCAGTACTGAAATAAGCAATAGTTCTACATTTGACATGGCTCAAGCTCTTACTCATATGAAGGTCACTGTCCCATTAGTAGAATTACTGAAGATTAAAGAACATAGGGATGCAACTTTGTCTTTATTTTCTAGTATATCTGATAGTGACACAGTCTTACCCACCAGTTCAGCTAGAATTGGAAAGGATTAGGAGTTCCAAATCCTAGAGGTTTATGTTGGAACCACTATCACTCAAGAGCCTTCACAGGTAGATCCTTTCTATGTTACTTTGTTAGTAAACAACCGGTTGATAAAAACTGCATGATAGATTCAGGAGCTGTTGCTAATGTAATGCCCTATGGTGTCATGAAAGAGTTGGGACTATTAGTAACCATTGTATATGGAAAATGCTATGCCATGGATAATAGGGAAGTACCTGTGATAGGCACAATGAAAGATATTGAGGTAAAAATAGTAGCATTCCCTGAGGCAACTTTTAAAATGGATGTTATTGTTACTGATACCTAGCCCCATTATGGTATGTTATTGTCCAAGCAATGGGCAGCAGCAATAGGAGGAAATGTTCAACTGGACTTATCTTATGCCACCATTCCAATCAATGGAAATCAGGTCAAATTGTATAGAGAGCCATGTGCTCCTAGGGTAATTGAAAATGTAGACCTTAATATGCTTAATTGTATGATTGATGTAGATCTTGATAACTTTAGACTTCAACCAATTTTACCCCAATTGAAGAATACTGACCCCATTGTGGTCGAATTAGAAGCACAACAATATTGATTATGGCAGATGTATTTTGATGGAGCTTGCTCCAAAGAAGGATCTGGAGAAAGGGTTCTTTTTGTATCCCCATCAGGTATAACTTTTAAGTATTCATTCTTATTGGCCTCTAGTGCACAAATAATACTACAGAATATGAAGCCTTATTATTGGGGCTTGAAGTTGCAAAGAAGCATGGAATCTAGCTATTGACAGTGTTAGGGGATTCATAATTGGTTGTATCTCAGGTAAGATCCAAATATGCATCTAAGAATGATAGATTAAAGAGATATAAACATGCAGTTTAGGATGTTATTGAGAATTTTAGTGCATTTTCTATTAATTGGATAGAGCGATCAAAGAATATTATGGCAAACTTCCTAGCTAATGTTGCCTTAAAAAATGATGATGCAACACTAACCGGTATTTCCACTATGGAAATAAAATCTAGGCCTGCTATTCCTAATAATGTGTACAATTGGCAAGTTTTTATTGATGATAAAGACATTCTTAGGCTCATCCAATGTGTTGATGATTATGATGGACAAAAGATTGATTGCAATGCATTGGTGGAAGTGGTTGATAATAGGGAAACATTGTTTGGAAATGATTTGGTCCAGTTGGAAACTAATGAAATACCTAAAGAGTTGGTAGAGTTGGAAAGCATGTTCAGTTACAATGACAGTCACTTATATCAGCAGTCTACCACCAAGTTGGAAGAACTAGAGGAGGTAAACCTGGGGACTGAATCATCCCCTAAGTTAGTATACATTGGGAAGAAATTACCCCCTCATGTCAGGACTAACCTTATTAATTTATTGAGGAAATATAAACATGTTTTTTCTTGGTCTTATGAAGACCTAAAGGCATATAGACAAGATCTTTTTCAACATGAAGTTCCTTTACTTCCAGATGCTAAGCCTTTTAGACAGAAATAGAGACCCATTAATCCCCTGTTAGAAACTAAGATGCAGCAAGAGTTGACTAAATTAAGAGAAGGGGGGATTATCAAGCCTATAAGATATTCTTCATGGGTCTCCAATCTAGTCCCAGTAAGAAAAAAGAATGGGGACATTAGATTGTGTGTAGATTTTAGAAATTTGAATGTGGCTTCCTTGAAAGATAACTACTCTTCCCCAAATATGGAAGCCATGCTGTAGAGTGACAGGTTGTGACCTTATATCCATGATGGATGGTTTTTCAGGATACAATTAAGTGTTAGTGAAGGAATCTGAACAGTTTAAAATTGCCTTCACTACTCCATGGGGAACATATGTCTATGTGAGAATGCCATTCGGATTGAAAAATGCTAGAGCTACATTTCAGAGAGCCATGGATGTAGCCTTCAAAGAATTCATCAATATCATCATGGTGGTTTATCAAGATGATCTAACCTATTTTTCTAAGAAGGCTGATGATCATTGTGGACATTTGGAAAAGGTGTTCAATAAAGCCTTGGAATTTGGTGTGTCACTAAATCCCAAGAAATGTCATTATGGAGTCACTGAAGGAAAACTATTGGGACACATTATTTCCAAGGAAGGGGTAAGGATAGACCCTGAAAGAATTGAAGCAACAAACAAAGTGTCTCAACCAAAGAATGTAAAAGGTATTTAATCCTTTCTAGGCAAAGTAAATTTTGTTAGGAGATTCATTGCAAACTTTGCAGAGATAGTGAAGCCTATTGTCAAGTTGCTCAAGAAGGATACCAAATTTTGTTGGGATCAAGAAGCCTCAAAGGCTTTTGCTGAAATTAAGAAGGCCATTCAAGAAGCACTAGTGTTAAAATATCCTAATTACAGTAGGCCCTTTTCTCTTTTTTCTTTTGCTTCATATCATACAGTAGTTGCAGTATTGTTACAAAAGGATAATGAGGGATATGAACATCCCATAGCTTTCTACAGCAAGTCTTTGCAAGCAGTAGAATTAAAATATGAGACCATGGAGAAACAAGCTTATGCTTTAGTTAAAGTTGTCAAGGCTTTTAGGCCATATCTGGTAAATGCAAATATCATTGCCTATGTCCCACATGCTGCAGTTAAGGATATTTTGTCCCAATCTGAGGTTACAGGGAAAAGATGCAGATGGATTAATAGAATTCAAGAATCTGACTTGGAGATAAAGATCACCAAATTGGTGAGAGGTTTAGGTTTGGCTAAGCTCATGACTGAGTCTAATCTTATGAATGTTGAAATACATTATGTTGAAGTCAGAGATACTTCAGTCACTAGCATTGAAAGGCAACCTTGGTACTCATAGATAGTCCAATTTCTAAGAGATGTTGCATTCTCAGAAGGAATGACACATAATCAAAAAAGAACTCTGAAACTTAAGTCACAAAAATATATGCTCATTCAAGGTGATCTGTTCTGGAGAAAAAGAGATGAAGAATTACTAATGTTTTTGGATGAATTCCAGGCTAAACGAGTATTGACTGAAATGCATGATGGAGTATGTGGGGGTCATTATTCTGCTAAGACAACTACTGGTAAGATAATCCAGGCTGGATACTTTTGGCCTACCCTATTCAAAGATGCTCATGCATATGTTTGGAAATGTGACCCATGTCAGAAGTTTTCATCCAAGCTGAGGTATGAAGGAGCCTTACTCCTAAATCTAGTCACAGTGGAAGCCCCTTTTGTCCAGTGGGGCATTGATTTTATTGGAGAGATTGCTGAGAGGTTAGGAAGAGGTCACATATGGATCATAGTAGCCACTAACTATTTCACCAAATGGATAGAAGCTATTCCTACAAGAAGAGCTACAAGTAAGGTTGTCATTGATTTCTTGATGGATAATGTAATAACTAGGTTCAGAATACCTGCTAAATTGGTAATGGACAATGCCATGAGTTTCAAGTCGGAAGAGTTTGTAGGGTTTTGTACCAGTCATGGAATACTCATGTCTTACTCTTCACCATATCACCCTCAGGGGAATGGACAAGCAAAATCCAGCAATAAAAATCTTTTGAATATCATCAAGAAAATCCTGGAAGAAAATAAGAGATCTTGGGATCAAAAATTGAAGTTAGCTCTGTGGGCAGATAGAATAATAGTCAAGAAGGCCATTGGAATGTCACCTTTTGAACTAGTTTATGGTACTCAAGTCAGATTGCCAATGAATAATCTTCTTCCAGTTTACAAATTCTTGCAAGATGAGGACATGGAGCTATCTGAACCTATGAAAAATAGAATGATCCAAATTGTGGAGGTGGAAGAGCTTAGAGATTTAGCTCATAAAAGAAATCAGAAGATCCAATTGCAGTCCACATACGTTTTTGATAAAAGGACATCATTAAGGAAGTTTCAAATTGATGACATTGTTCTTTAGTGGAATGCAAAAGGACAGGACAAGGGAAAGCATAAAAAATTTGAATCATTATGGATTGGCCCTTTTGTGGTATGTGACTTAAATGGTAAGGATTCATATTTTGTGAAGAATATGAATGATGAAATACAGGAATTTCCAGTGTATGGACAATTCCTGAAACATTATTTCTCTTGATGTCCATGCATAGTAGGTCCTTTGTTTGTATATATTTTGTTTCTTTCCTATTGTTTTGTTTGGGTCTGTGTTTTGGTCTGTTTCTCCTAAGTTTCTGAGTTTTCTTGTGTCGACCTTGCGATCAACCATCCCCAGTCAGAGCCGCTATTATCACTATTTAAAAAATGGGTTTTCCTTTCCCATAATCGGCTAAGTTTTTGAAATTTTGAATTAGACACACTATCAACTGCTTTAAGCTCTGTTTAGGCCCTAGGGGTTCAGGGTTTTTAATTTTAAATCGTTCAATGTTTTATCAAAAAACCCTCTGGTTTCTATTCCTTTGTTACTTTATCCACTTAAGTAAAGGGTCTTGGGGGTTGTAGGAAGTGTCCCCCCTTGCAATTTGCCTAGGCAGTTATTTGAATTAATCATAAAATTTTACGCCTTATGTATTCTCTTCCTATTGTTGTTAGGCCCAGTAAGTTGTGCGCAGTTCTCAGGTAGATCTATGGTTTTCGCTATTTCGTTAGGTGAAGTTGCACGTGCTTTAAGACTCACGAAATGGCGAAAGGGAGAAGCATTATAAATGGCACTTTTGGTCTGGTTTAAAGAGGCTTCATCTCATCCAAGATCCAATGATTGGCGTTATTTCACAGCCCGAACTTGCAAGCGAAATACCTTTCATGAAATGGCAAAAGTGTCTGGTGGGACCCTGAATGCGAAAACTTTTTAAGTGACTAAAAGGTGATCAAGTCCAATCTAATCCGACGGTTCACATTGTTTCGCAGGATGAAGATGCTCGATAGTTAGCTTTCGCGAAGTGGCGAAATGACATGGCACTCCAAGTAGATAGTCCAGCTAGTTGAGAAGGCGAGTAAGATGATGGCACATGGTAGAGGCCAAAATAGTCAACAAGGTGGGTCTAAGGGTTAAAAGGTGGGTCCCAGAGGTGAGTCATGCCACAGGATAAGAAGTGACCTGGCAGATATAGGTGGAAAGGATGAGGTGGAATCTAGTGTCTTCTCTCAGCGAATGAAAAGTTGACAATTCAGCTTTGAAAGTGACTAGATGCCAAGTGTTTGAAGTTGAGTCAGAGGGCCCATGTCTGTCGGATTCAATTCAGATTGTTAAGCATCGAGCAAGTCAAGAATAATCTAACGGCCCACGTGAATTCACAAAGGTAAAGTGCTTAAAGTGCTCATGTTTTATGCCCCGTGAAATGGCGAAAAGGTTTTTCATCCCCAAAGACAGATAAAGCATGAGGTTAAAGGAGGATCAATTTCATTTTGATCCAACAGTTGGTGTTATTTCATGGTTGCAAACCAACTGAAGGATATGCTTCGTGAAATGGTGAAAAGGAGGTGGGGCCCAAAGTGAAGGCAAGACTGTTAAGTTCGTGTAAAGGCCGATCAAGTTTCTTTTGATTGGATGATTGGCATGATTTTGTTTAATGAAATTGCCCGAAGGTTATGCTTCATGAACCAGTGAAAGAGCGAAAGGAAAGAATGTGCAGGAATGTTGTGACCCGTTGGAGCCAAAAATTTGAATTCTCTCAGGAATTCAATTCTAAAGGGATGGCTGAAGCATGCGGTATCAATGTCGCAGTTAAGACCCTGGGTACCATATATGATCTCCTGTCGATTGAGTAAAGATATCATTCAAAAGAATTGTTGCAGAGGAGTAGATACAGAGTTATTTTCTTCAAATATAGAGTAAGTCAATTCAATTGCAGGGCGGATTCCTTGGAGCTAAAAATAGATTTTCTTGTACTCTTGTGTGGCAATTTCTTTGTGGTGTTTTAATTAAGGTGTTGATTTATCACAGAACCAGTTGGGGGTATTATTTTAATTGCTTGCATATTTCAAAATGGCACCTAAGAGAGAATTTTCTGGGAAAGTTAATTATCAGGACAGGGCCATTTGTGATGATTTTCTTGAGCAGTTAACATTGTCAACTAATCAGGCATCAAAAGTAAAAGAATTAGTGCCTAGAGATCCTCACTTGAAGATAGGAGAAGGGTTGTATGATAAGGGTAATTGGTTAAGAGATCCATAGGTTGGGTTGTCTGGGTTGGGGTTATTCAAAGTTGGTTTCAGAATGAGAAATTCTCCAGCCCCGCAGAATAGCATCTGGGAGTTAGATGTTGGGAAGTTGGTAGTTCCAGGGGTATTCATGGATATGGATCTATTGACTGAAATTGCACATAACTATGATCTAGTCACAAGGAGAATTAGGGACATAAATGGGAAAGCCCTCATTGAAATCAATATTGAGGAATTCAGAAGTGCTTTTGGGCTCAATGAGTTTACCAATTTTCTGGAACCCATTAATTTCAAATCATTAGCTCAAATATATAGTGCATAGAAGAACCACCTTAGAAATGGGCCTCTTAAGGAATTTTTTGTGAAGACAGGTAGGTTGACAGTTGTAGGACCCAACACTAAAGAGCCCTTCTCATTGAATCTGTTCACCCTTAAGGCTAAGGGAATGTATTGGTCACTTTGCCAGATTTTGGGAGAAGATGTTGAGGCAAATATACCCAATCACTACTTGCTAATGATTGCTCAGATTTTGAATCCTTCTCTTCCAGTAACATTTGATTATGCTTCTTTCATTACTAATGCTCTCCATGGAGGGTTGGTAGGAATAAAAAATGGGAAGGTGGATAGGCCTTTCAGATGGTATTCACTCCTCATGCATCTATTTTTTTTCAAAGGTAGTGATTACTTTGCAAATGGACTGGACCTCATAAAAGAGAAAGAGGGAGAAAAGATGCCAGTGCAACTATAGAGTACTATGTTGTTATGGGACAGAGATGATGGCAGTTACTTAAAATTTGATAAATATTTTGCATCAAAGATTAGAACTCTCCTATGCTCAGAAAACCCAAGAATCCCCAAGGTTCTTTTGGAATTTGTCAGACCAAAAGAATTTGCAGAAGGTATAAAGATTGTTCATAATTGGGGTGATATTTACTTATACCCTATCTCCATAGTTTTCAGAGTTTTTGGTTTCAGAAGAACTCCATTCTTCTTGCCCTATCAGGTCCCTCTCAAAGTGGGAATTGCATAAGTTCTTATACAAATTGGTAGTGTACAAGAGGCAGAGCTGATAGGCAAGGGTAAAGGGACTATTTTCCCTACGGTTACCATAGCCCATCAATTTATAATAACCAAGGGAGGTTGGAATTGTTTTGAAGACTTTCTCATACCTTATCATTTGTCAACTGCAATATCCAGGTGTGCCAATCTAGAAGATTTCTTCAATGACATGTTTAGAAACAGAGCAGTGTGTAGAGGTAGACCCCATCAATTTCAGTTTCCTGAAGACCTCATTAGAAATGAGTTTGATCTAGATGAGCAGGAGCTAAGGAAGGAGAAATGGGTGGCTTATAAGAAAGCCTTAGATTTTTTACATTAGTTTGATGCCAGCTATGACCCATTGTCTAGCTTTTTCCCTTTTGAGGAGAAAATAAAGTTCTTAATTGTTTACTTTGAGTATGTAATGCAAACTCTAAAAGAAAAGAGGGAGGTTGTGATTAAAAGCAACCCTGAAAAGGCAAGAATGGTTCTAAGTAGGTCTACCTCCACCAGAGCAATCCCTCCTAGTGACTATACATTGCACAAGAAGTCTAATTATAGTGTGCTTATGCCTACAATAGGGGAGCCCTCTACCTCCAAAGGAAAGAGGAAGATACAAGATGTCATTGACATCCAAGAGAGCCGAAAGAAGTAGAGAGTAGGAAAAGAAGTACAATCTGATACACCCTTGTATTCTCCATCCCAACCCCCTATTCACATAGGAGATGAACAAGAAGCAGTTGAACAACTGATACAGTTAGGCAGTCTAGGAGAAATAGCCTACACATATGATGAAGTAGAATAGGGAATGCCGAAAGAGCCCCTTGCTGTTGAAATGAACATCACTACCAATGAATTTAAGGGCCAGGAATGGGATCCTGAGATCAAATAGCCTAGTGATGACTTCTTGGCTGATAATAATTTTGTTACATTAGGAGCATTTATGCAGATTGTATGGAAGCAGAATATAGACAAATACAATGCAAGATGTGAGAAGAGAAAAGGTGAGTAGGCTCACAAAGATCTAGCTCTTGTGGAGGAGGAAATAAAGCAAGAAATGTTGGATGAGTTTAAGACCATCACTCTTGAGCAAGGAAGAGATATGGTGGCACAAGTTGGAGTGCTCATTCTCCCTGAGTGGGACATAGCAGATGCCCTGGTACTAGAGGCAATGAGAAAAGAAACCAAGCCCAAGGAGGGAATCACTTTCAGCAAAGATAATGTTGCACTTTTCATTTGGTCTCTCAAGAGAGATGAGAATAAGAGAAGTAAAGATACCCTAGGGTCAAGCTACCTTGGTGGAATGATAGTGAAGAGAGTGCAGAATACAGGGGTGGTGGAAGTTGCTAGCATTGTGCTAGAGACTCCAAAATTTAGTGTTGCAGTAGCAGAAAGGGAGGCTAAAGAAAAAACAGACCTTCAAGTCAAATTGGAGACAATTTTGAAGGCTTATAACAGTGCTAAGGAAGAGGTAAGAGGTAAAGATAGCATCATTGCTAAGCTGCAAAGCTAGTTGATAGGACAGTACCATCAAGGTGAGTCTTCAACACTAATGATCTCCTCTTCTCCTACAAGACCTCCACCTACCAGCCCCATCATTGAGTTCCCACCATCTCCAACACCTTCTAGCCCCCAACTAGTTGAGATTACTCCTCGAGAGTTAGAGAATTTAAAATAGGCTCGGGCCTTGTATGCAAAGAAGTATGAGGAAATAGTAAGGGCTGCCATCTCAAGTTTTGCAGATACCATGAGTGCTTCACTATTACATAATAACATAAGAAATATTTTGGATATTGGGAATGAGCTCAATGGAGATAAGGCCATTCTGACACCTATTTTTGACAAGTGGAAGCCTACAGAGAAGGACTTGGAACTTATTTGTGTATCTTATGATGAAGCAAGGCCTGATCCTATCATCAAATCCACTTGTAACACCACCAAGGACTTAGTAAAATTGGCAGAAGGGGTAAATAGTGTTGACAGAAAAATCAATTTGTACAAAAAAGAGTATGTTGAGCAGGTTTTTTAATTGCTCTCAAGAGTTTTTGTCAGCCTAGATCAACTGAAGGACAAACAAGTATGGCTTAAGGAATTAGAGGCCAAACTATCAGCCAGAATAAAAGGAATTGTTGATTTAGATGATGCTTCCTTTTTGTTGTAACAGTTCAGGAGATAGAGAAAATAAAATCTCACTATGGTTTTCTCAATTCAGAAGTCAATAAGATGAGAAATTCCTGGAAGAGGTTAACCAAGGCAAAGGCAAAAGTGATTAATTTTGCATGGCCAATGGATGATGTGTACAATTAGTGGACTAGAAAATATGCCATCCAGGATGTAGAGCAGTTAGAGGGCACTCCTGAATAGTTAGAAGAGGTTGCGACCGGAGAACAAGTAGAAGAAGCTGCAGAAGTCGAAAATGACTTCTAACTGTTTTTTGTAAAAGGCTTTGTAACTTCTTCTAGAAAAGAAATGATTGTAAAAAATTCTCCTAGGAATGTCCAAAGCTATGTGCATCCATATTGTTTTAAATGGATACCAGGACTAATTGAAAAGATGATTGCAAAGAATTGTAAGAAAATCCTGCAGAAATTTATCTGAGGTTTTCTAAGTTTAATGGAGAATATTCAAAAAAATTTGTAATACTTTCTTGAAGATAATATCAATATACAGACCATCGGCTTTGAGTAAAAACTTTGTGTCATCTTCAAATGTGTTTGCAATTGTTTACTGTTTCGTTCTGAATAATCCAGGGTTATTTTGTTTGAATAGAGTTGTAAGGCAACTTTCAGTAGATATTCTTCTTAGCTTTTCTCTTCAGGAGGGGAATTAAATATGCAAGGATTATTTCTGCCAGTAAATTCTCTGTAGGATACTTTGAATCTTGATGAGCATAGTTTAAATTGGTATGCATAAATTCTTGTGTGTGTTAGGCATATATTGGGATGAATAGAAGCCGAGCCAATGGGATGTGTAAAGATATCTTGTTTGCGGGAGTATTGTTTGAATTTAGATGACTCTGTGACCTTAGATAAGGCACTAGTATAGATTGAGGTTTTATATTACATGGTTTGTAGGTCAAAATACTAATATGAGTATAATTTTCATTCCTTTGTTTCAGTTAGTTTCAAGGTGATCAGATCCACTGGTTTTCTAGACTGGTTTGCTGTGGATTTAGCTTTTGAAAGTGTGAATTTAGTTCACAAAGGTATACCCGCCTGGACTCTAAGTATGTTCGAAGTGTAGAAGGTTAAATCAAACCTTGTCATATGTTGTCCTAGGAGTTTCCTTCCCTTTAATATCTGTTCTGCATAGAGTTTAATCATTTTATTATAAAGATGTTGAAGTGAATGGAAAGTATAAACTTGATTTTGGGAGATCTTTTTCAAATTGTAACCACCCAGTTACAAGGTTGAGACTACAACTCTACTGACATCTTGACAACCTTTGTAATTGATGCCAAAGGGGGAGTAGTAGTATGAGAAAATAACCGGCAGAAGACTTATCTACTCAGGGGGAGCTCTTATATTTTTGGTAGTATATTTTTGGAAACATTTTTTTGATTACAAGTTTTGGATACACTTTTGAATTTTCTCATGAGTGTTGCCATCAATGCCAAAGGGGGAGATTGTTGGCATATGCACACTCCAATGAGACATTGTAGGTGATTGAAGGTTTTGTCATTGATGGCAACCTTACAATACTATGGCATTGGCAAGGCATTACACCGACACTAGCAAGATCAGACTCTACACTAGCACTCAGACCACCGAAACCAGCAGAGAAAGGAAGCATACTGGCATAGAGGCCGACATGATTTTTGTTATATTATATTTTGTTTATTATTGTAAAATATTTGTAAACCCACTTGGCATCATTGTAAAATGACTCATATATATAAGAGATCATTGGAGGACATTTAATAACGAAAAGAAAAGGAATGGTAGAATGTAATTAAGCAGACCTATTATGTGAAATATAGGTTAAAGGGTTTATGTAAGAAGAAGAGCATAAATCGGTACTGGATCTAGCATTATAGATGCTATTATGAAGCAGTACAAGATACTAGATTTATATAATCCATCATTGTAAGTCAGTGAGACTTCCCATTGAGCAGTGAGCTCTAGGCACTTGGCCTTCCTACATGTGCAGGCCCCTCTTGTAAGTAATATTCTCTTATTGGCCAGTAAGTGAATATTGTGGGTCACAAATCCCACCAAGGTTTTTCCCACACTGGGTTTCCTCAATAAACCATTGTGTTATGGTGTGTTTTTCATGTGGATGCTTTTAATTCTATTTATTGCATTATTTCTTGCATACCGGTACACTGTTATAATATGTTCTACATGTTTTAAGTTAAGAAATTCAATTCACTGGTTAGCTACTGATTCACCCCCCCTCTCAGTATATGTGGGAATCCTAACAATTTCCTTCTTGATTTATTTCATTTATCAGTTCAACCGGTGAAAGAGTGTCCGATTCCTTTTGTTTCGGTTGCTTCTTTGGTGTGACTTTCTTCTTCTGACCACTGGGCTCTCTCACAACCTGTTGTTTCTTTCTAAGTGTTCTAGATTTCTTTAGTGATGGAGCAGGTGTCGGTGAGGGTTTTCTCTTCTTTCTATCTGCCCTTTTGAATTCAGTAGCCTTATCATTGTCAGAGTTAGATGAGGTAGCCACAGGAGAAATATGTGCTACCAGTTGTTGTTCTGTTATTCTTTCTTGTTCAGAAACACCTCTCATTGGATCAAGTTTCAACAATCCCTTCTTAACAACTTCAACAAACTTCGAAACATCTTTTATTACTTTGTCTTTTTTCTTCCTCTTCTTCTGTATATTAACATCACTCTCTATAGTTTCAGCATTACCAAAGATCTTCTAAGTGGGTTCCGATGGAGCATTTAGTAGTACCTTGGCATAAGATTCCAAGATGTGTGAATCCACTTCATAACCCATCTTTGTTATCTAGAAAGTTCTAGGTCTAACTGCCTCCATCCATAGGTCATCTCTTTTAATCACAAAACATATATGTTCGTCATATTTTTCTACAATGCTCTAAGGGATTCTTTCCCTTTGCCTCATTTTTGTTTGAAAGTCATTGAAATACTCTTTTACCAGTTTGTCACCATCAAATTCTATGCTGCTAATTGCCTCGTTAATCTATTTTCTAACATAAAGATCATAGGCAAAGTTCTTGTGTCTTGTTCACCCCAATAATAAGAATAATAACTCTAATTGAAGTCTCAATCCAAGGTTTGGACATTCCTTTGGTAAAGTCACTATTTCTATAGCTAGTGTTCATTTGATTGTTAACCCAGAGGTGTAGTACCTGAAATGGGTTTGCACTATATATGCACTAAGTTCCCGCAACTAACATTATGCAGAAAAAGGTAAACAAGAATGGAAATTATGGAAATGCTACAGGAAATTTTTTGAATAAATTCATAAAAGCAATGATGGATAAATTCAATATGGATAAATAGAAATTACTTTGTTTTGGCTTGGCTACAGGAATAGTTAGTGGATATGTTTCTAGTGGCTGCAGGAATAGTCAATGCAAGAACTTCTACTACAACTAAGGAAAGAAAACTAATTTTAACAAACACACAGGATCACTCACCAAGTGGCCCCCCTTGGATGAGTGATACCAGGCTTCCTAAAAATAACTCTTAATAGATCAAAATAACATAAATTTAATCATTGCTTTCTGAAAGTGATTACATAGTTTTAATATGAAAAGAAACTCAAGAATGATTATCAAAAATCCTCTATTCTATTCTTCTCCCTTCTGTCTAACTAACTATGAGAAGAAGAAGAGCTTCTTATTAAAAATAAATTAACTACAACAGACAACATAAATCATGCCCAGAAGAAGAGGCGGATGATTGACCGATAGAAGAGATAACTAGAGCTATGCTGCAGGAAACATGGGTCTAAACCGAACCACAGTCATTGCATGTCATGACGGTATTTGTAGATTCAATGCCCACTAAAGTTAGACATTGGTAGTGTCGCTTGACTTCTCCACTTATGCCGTCCCTTACGCTTGCTTAGCTCTTCTACAGTTTGATCTTCAGTTATCTCTTACGTATCCTTCCCTTCATTAGGCGCGATAGGAAAATATCCACTGTAACATCATTTATTACCTGCACTACAAAAGAAATAACATACAAGAACATACATACACATTTTATTTAATTAACACATCTATTAATTCACATATGATATTGCCCTAAATAATCTGCATGGCAACAAGAATAAATCACATGGCTACAGGAATAAATGGCATGGCTACAGTTATAGATTAGCAAAGATAAAACATAATTTAATAAGTTCACGATTAACATATGGAATACATATAGTCAACTTCCAATACATCACTACTACTATGCAAACCAAAAGATAACAAAAAATCAAGAGTTTCGAGCATAAAAATATGACAAAGTCTCAACTTATCATGCCCCCCAACTTTAAGAGCTTGTTGATCCTACAGCAAAAGGAAAATTTCTGACTCTTGCACTAACTCTCAGATCACCAATGGTTCCTTGACCTGTTCCTCCTTAAGCTAAATTCTAGTAGAATCCTTTCATCTTTTCCAACCTGGACCATATGGCTGATTCTTCTATAATTGCATTATAAGGTTGATCTGTAGGTTGACATCCCAATAGTGGCCACATGAGAATAGGAGGTTGAAAAATCAGTGGTAACCAGTTATTGGTCTTCTCTTTGCCTAACTATATATATTTGGGGGCTCTTTGCATAGCTTCATGAAAATTTTGGAGTGAATAAGGCTCCCCCTGTTTCAATTTATCTGGTAAGTTATTCCAGTGCTGAGTTAACCCATCTATTGTAGTTGCACTATCAGTCTGAACTAAATGCTCATATGCCTGGTATATCTCTTCTCTCATCAGAACCACTAGTTTCCTAACATCATCCCTTACCAGTAATTTATGTCATTTACAATAAAGAACTCTTGGTTATTTTGATTCTTTCCTTAATGGCAATAGATTGTCAAACTCTAAATCTTTATATGCTCTGGCTTGTGCCCCCATGCTGATCTAATTTTGGATCCATGACATTAAAGCTTTGATATGGATATCCCCAATATATAATAAAGGGTTCCACTCACTGTCTGAAGGTACAACATAGTTAAGTAAATAAAATTCACATAGAAAATTCTTCACAGCTGTTGGAGAGGTCTGGTAAGCATAAAAGAATTCTTTAGGGGTTTCTAAAGAGGGGCTAAGGTCCCTAGCAATGCGGTTCAATTTGAAATTCAAATATCGCTCCTTCAAATGCACAGAATAAATCCTTGGACGTGCCCTAAATTGCATCAATTCGGGGACCATACTAGCAATTGTTTCAACCTTAGCCTCTAATTCCTCAATTTTTTTATCCCTCTTTTCTATTTCTTTTTGTTTTTTATCAATAATCCCTTGCAATCTAGCCCTCTATATTTCCCATTGTCTATAAAATGTTAAAGCAATAGATAAACTGGTTAGGTATGAAGGAAGTCTAATAGGTTTTATCTTAGGTCGTGGGATCTCTTCAATAAATTCCTCAATCTATGTTGGAATCTCTCCAACATTTTCCTCAAACTGATGTGAAGTGTCTCCAATAGTCTCTTCAAACTGCTCTGGAATCTCTCTAATTGTTTTTTCAGGCTGCTGTGAAATATCTCCAATGGTTTCCTCAAATTGTTGCGTATTTTCTTCAACAGTTTCCTCAAGATGTTGTGGAATATTTCCAATAGTTTCCTCAAGATGTTGTGGAATTTCTTCATTAACCTCCTCAAGCTGTTGTGCCACAAAAGAAAGATTTGACAATCTATCTTCATCAACTTCTACCTGGATTTCAGCATCCGCAAGGCTTCCTTCTTCTTGTATTTCAATTTCTATAGGGCTTCCTTCTTCTGATGTTTCCACTACAATCACCTCTTTTGGATCACCTACTGGATGAGCCTTTTGGGTCCTACTTCATTTTCTTCTCACATAAACTTTTGGAGTGGCTGTAGGAATAGTTTCAGTTGTTGCAGGAGTTCTTCTTTTTGTCCTACGTCTCTTGGCTGGAGGAGAAATTTGAGTTGCATACGGCTAGGCCATAGGTTCCTTCCCTTTTCTCTTAGAAATTGGTGACTCTCTTTGAAGAGAAGTGGAGGGTTGCTCCACATTTGCTTCACCCCTCTCTTCTTCCATATTAACCGTAGCTCCTTCAACAATGAGCAAATCATCCTCTGCAGCAACTACGAGAGAAGAGGGTTCTGCCATATTTTCTTCTTCAATTGGTCGATCCTCTGCAATAGGAGCATTTCCAACAGGAGCATCCTCATCCCCAAACTGCAATATATCATCAAATACCCCCCATTCCATCTGTGAAACATCTCTAAGGGAACATTCTACATGCAGTTTAACCAATCCATGATGGCTAATGGAACGGTTTTTCGCGTCTCCTTAGCACTTGTAGAAATGAGGTGGTATAGAAAATTAGGGACATTCACCCTCTGGCCATGCCATAAATGACTAAGTAATTTAAAATGTGGTGAATGTAGATTTGAATATCTCCCTTCACAAGTAATGTATTTTATGACATACAAAGCTACCTAAGGCCATTCTGCTGGTAGGGAAACTCTTCTAGTTCCTTGCTTGTCCACCATTAGAGGTCCATCTATGGGAATTGTAAATTCTGCCCTGGTGCTCCTTGCATCCTTTGATTCTAGAAACAATTCTCCTTCCTATGGAAACCCTGTTACTTCAGCTATTCGCTGCTCCGTAGCAATAACCCTTAAACCTTTAACCATAGCTTCTCCTTCGATAAAGGAATGCATAAATTCTGCATCTATTTCTTCATTAAAGTCTCTGATTTTCAAAAATTAATCAATCTAGCCATGGTGTCTAAAATAATGCTCATAAAGAGCATCCTACAACAACACTTCATGAACTGTTGGCTCATGGTGGATTGGATCACCACCCATCTCTTACTCTGCTAGTATTGAACACTCTACAGCTGAGAAATGAAGGAACAAAATATCTAATAGACTTGCTAAATTGAAAATTCCATACATATCTCAATTTTAGTGGCAAAATTTATTATTTCCTTGCATGAAATAATAACTTGTTAAACAATGATGGCAAGAAATCAATTCTAAGTACCAAAAAAGGATGGATAATCACTAACTTTGGAAACCGAACCATAAAGCACCCCCTAACTTAATCTAGTACGTGTCCACACAAGCTGAAGAGATTTCGAGGATTGTACATGGATTTAGAAAGGCTTAATCATAATGAAATAATAAATGCATAATCAAAATCAAACACAATATGTACATACCTTTAGTCATATGAAATTGATGGCAAAATGAAGTGAAATAATAGATAAGAAAGTGGGATGGTATGATGTGGATGGAATTTTATTTATAGAGAAGAATATTCCCATAAGATATGGATATATTTATTGTGGAATGATGCGAGAAGAATTATGAAGTGGCAAGCATGTTCACTGTTGTGGCTGTAGGAACCTTACCTTTATTACTTTACTCAATTGCAGTAGGAAGCTGATCAGTTGCTGCACGATCCTTGTTAGTTGCTGTAGGATCCTTTGTTTCATCCTTTTGCTCAAATTGTTGTAGGAACTCCTCTTTAGTGGCCGACTTGTGATACAGATGTAGTTAGTGACCATTCAACAAAAGCTTAAACTGAATAGGATCAATTATGGTCAAACGAACAGCTCCATTATTGAAAACTTCTTCTATCTCATATGGACTTAACCACCTAGTTTGCAACTTCCCCATAGCATCTTTATATTTGGAATCATATAATAGTGCCCAGTCACCTGCTTTGAACTTCTTCTCTTTGATATACTTATCATGCCACTTTGCTCTCTGATTTTGAATCAGTTTTGTCTACTGGACAACCATTTTCCTCCATTTGTCTAAAGTATTCAATTGTTGAATATGTTCTTTGCTTTCTCCTCTTGCTCCTCTTGCTTGCCTGATACTAGATGGGAATAAATAAGATAAATAGGCACTAAAAGAGACTATTCACAATATATACAATATATACATTTAAAAGGGCACAAAACACCTAATGAAAAGGTTTGAGGTGGAAACCATTAACCGAAATCGGGAGGGGGTCCCCATTCATGTTTTTTAGTTCAAAAGTGTTAAAACCTTTGCAATGTACAATACAGAAAATATCACTCCCATAAGCAATTGAACTTGGTGTGCTAACCAAGCTTCACCACCCTCTCATTATATTTCAATATGAGGTCTCCGAGGCTAAAGACCAGACTAGAGCTCTTTTTATTGTCAAACCATCTTTTGATAATTTCCTATTTGTCTTGGAGGGCCATGAAAGCTGCCTCCCTTGCTTCTTCCAACTCCATAATCTCTACCAATCCTACAACCATAGGTTCATTTTCAATCACTTCCATTGATTTTAGTAATTGCAATGCTAGGATCTCTAGCAATATAGGGAAAAGTGCATCCTTTCAGTATACCAGCTTATACGGGGAGTTTTTTATAATTTTCTTAGGTGTAATGCAGTCTGCCCATAATGCGCTTCTCAAGTGGTGGTGCCACTTCCTCTTGTATTCAGAATCTATCCTTCTAATAAGTCTGATCAAGTTTTTGTTAGTGGACTCAGCAAGTCCATTCCCTTGAGGATGATAGTTAGAAGAGGTTTTGAGATAGATACCTCTACTAAGGGTGAATTGGGTGAAATAATCTGGTAGCAGTCAGGATCAACTTATGTCCAGCCAAATTGGGGGGATTGATCATTTTGATAAAATCAAGACCCCATTGAGTGAAATGATCTTCCACTGACATGGGCCTAAGAGGCATTGCAACTTTCTTTCTCCTTCCCATGTAATACTGGCACTGCTTGCATTCTCTTACTAAATTGTGTATGTCTTTGAACATGGATGACCAAAAATACCCGGCTTGAGTAATCTTGATAGCAGTCGTTGGTGCAGAGAAATGGCCTCTCGAGGAGCCATAGTGGAACTCATGTAGGATTTTATCAGCATAGTTCTGGTCTACATAGCGGAGCAAGATTCCATTGAAATTTCTTTTGAAAAGAATTTCATCTATCAAGCAAAAACTGCTATTTTGGAGTTTGTAAAATCTCCTCTTAGCCAGAGGGAGATCTTCGGGAAAAATCCTGGTCTTCATGAATTAGTTTCTTTTCTCAATCCAGCCATCATTTGGAACATCAGGAAAACGAATAACCATTTCCTTTGTGGCTGCTTCATCATTGCGAGACTCGTATTCTTGAACTATATATTCACACAAGCCTCTCCTGCGAACGAGCTTTGTCGGCTTGATGTCAACATCATATTCTAAGATCTTGGTGATCCAATTTTCCCTTTTTTCAGTGATGTCACCCTCCATAATGTATTCTCGTACTGCAAGATGATCTACGTACACCTTGGTTTTATTACAAGGAATGAAATGCCTGAATTTCTTTAGTCCTTTTATAGCGACTAAGGCCTGCTTCTCGACAAAGTTGTATTGCGCCTCATAATTATTAAGAGTCTTTGAATGGAAAGCTATGAGATGCTCACCTTCTTTTTGGGCATCCTTTTGGGTTAGGACCATGGCGATGCTATGATGGCCAAAAAAAACATACATTATGAAGTCCTTTGACATGTCTGGGTTAGACAATACAGGAGCTAAACAGATAGCATTTTTAATTTCATGAAAAGCTTTTTTGGCTTTAGTAGTCCATTTGAAATGTATATCTTTTTTTAACATGAGGGTGATGGGTCTTATTATTCCAGCAAAGTTAGAAATAAAGCGACTAACAAAATTGACCTTTCCTAAAAAAGATTGGACTCCCTTTTTGTTGACCGGGAGGGGAAAATCTTTAATGGCCTTGACTTGGTCTGGGTCATTGGAAACACCCTCTTTTGAAACTATATGCCCAAGTAATTTTCCTTGAGGAACCCCAAAGATACACTTTTTTGGGTTTAAGGAAATCCCAAATTCAAGATATTTTTGGAGGACTAATTCGAGATGATCAAAATGATCTTCTCGGTGCTTGGAAAACATAGTCAGGTCATCTAAGTATATTAAGATGATCCTATTAATTATCTCTTTGAAAGCTAAATCCATGGCCCTTTGAAAAGTTGCCCCAGCATTTGACAATCTGAAGTGCATCTTCTAGTATGCAAACATTCTCCACTTAGTGGTGAATGTCGTTTTGTGCTAGTCCTCCACCTTCACACTTACCTAGTTATATCCTGAGAAACCATTGATCATTGATAACATTTCCAATCTCGTCACCATGCTCAGTAATTGCTCCATTGATGGCAGAGGATAGTGGTCTTTGAGAGACGCTTGATTTAGATCATGGAAATCCACACAGAGCCAGATATCTCCATTGTTTTTCCTAGCAGACACCAAATTTGACACCCATGTACTATGTTTTATGGGGTAAATGATCCTTGATTCGATCAGCTTTTCAACTCCTGAGCTATGAGAGATTCAATTTTTGGGTTAACCGACCTTTGCTTTTGCCAAACTAGCTTGGCCTCATTCGCAAGCTCGATGGTATGCTAGATGATATTAGGATCGTATCCTCTTAAATCCTCATAAGACCAAGTCAAGACACATTCATATTCATCATAGTATTGGGCTAAAATTTTTCTGTCTTCAGAGGAAACATCTTTTCCTACTTTGAGAACTCTTCCACTGCCGACTGACATTTCGGCGTAATCCTCTTTGTTTGTTGCAAGCTTCTGCTTATCCTTTTTGGCATCCTCATGGTCAAATAGGTTTTCCAAAGTGATCAAACCATTAGGAAGCTTATTAGACCTTAGCTAGATAACCTGGTTCTTGTAAGCCTCCTTTACCTTAGGCAGCAGCTGATCAGCAAATTCTCCCAAGCTTTGGATGAACAAAGTGATCTATTCATCACTCTCAAACACCTGCCAGTGAGTATCATTATCAGGGATAGTTGGGTAGACAACCACACCGACTACTTGGGAGATGGTGAGTAAGTCTGTAGCAGGATCAAATTGCACTCTGATGGCAGCCATTTTGTCCGCTATGGTATTTAGTTTCCAAGGAATGCTTATGATATTGAAAGCATCAAAACTCTCTATTAGATCCCACACTCTAGCATGGTGAGACCTCATGCAGATGTGCTTGGCACTAGATATCCCTCAAACTTGATGGACCACCATCTCAGAATCACCAAGGACTTTCAACTTTTTAATGCCCATTCTTTCTGCCATGCTCAAACCTTGAATCAACCCTTCATACTTCACTTCATTATTGGAGCACGCAAGCTATAACCAGAAAAGCTTCAGGATTTGCTCGCACGAAGGGGAGGTGAGACAAACTCCCACTTCGGAGCCCATCTTGCATTTGGTACCGTCGAAGTGCAAGGTTCATAGTACTGAAGACAACCGCTCTTTGGAGAACGGATCCTTAGTAAGCTTTGGGATGATCTCATTCTCTTAAAAAATGCAATAGGTACCCAGGCCAGTGGCATGGTAGTTAGAGAAGGGGTCCAAATCTATCAACTCATTCAGGAAGACTTCTTTCTCAGGTGGAATTTCCCACATTACTTCTTCGTCTTCTAAAAGCTCTACCACATTTCATTCATCATTTGATATAGAGGTATGTGTAGGCTCAAAATTGATCAAGGCCTGGTCAGCTATATGTTCAGCATGGAGGGGCTCCAAGATAATTTTCAGCTTGGCACCGTGCTGGGTATGGAGGATGAGATGGGACCAATCTAGGGACATATAGCCTCCTATTTTAGCGGTAAAGTCTTAGGAAAGACAGAGCCCAAAGATAGGCGGGATATCAATGACTACTACTTCTTGAGACACTGTCACACTTGGACATGCAAACAATGTTAGAGGAAGGTTTTTAATGAGACCTACCATTTGAACCTTTTCCTCATCGAGCTGCATAACCCCTTTATACAAAGGGTCATACCTAATGTTTAATACCTTGGTGATTTGCTTAGGCATGATGGTAGTGCTAGCCCTGGAATCTATCATGGAGTTATGAAAAAGTTTATCTCCAACTATAAGGGTAAGGTAAAATGGATTTGGCTTAGGCTTACCTTCTCTTTGGGCAGCAAGGGGCGAACCTTCATTTGTCAATATGGCCAGAGAGTGCACTTTGCCTGCTATGGGTAAGAGACCTGTTCTATCAGTCTAAAGAGATTGTGGAGTTATCACACTTGCATCCTTTCTACCATGAGACAGAGCCTCTCTTAGTTTTTTCTTTTTCTCCAGAATACTCAGGAGATCCCACAAAGAGACATGAGTCGGGGCCTTCTTCAATTGTTCTACCACATCTAGCACGTGAGGTGTGAGAATCTTCATTTCCTTTGGCTTATAAGGGATAAAATCTTTTCTCAGATAGGTAGAGTTAATGACCGATTTTTTAGGGGGTTTATCCATGGGCAT
Source organism: Cryptomeria japonica (assembly GCF_030272615.1). Lineage (NCBI taxonomy): Eukaryota > Viridiplantae > Streptophyta > Pinopsida > Cupressales > Cupressaceae > Cryptomeria > Cryptomeria japonica. The sequence continues at coordinate 434,937,086 of NC_081412.1, read as the reverse complement.
TGCTCTCATACTACTAGTACTTTACATGGTAAAATGCCTTTTAGAGTGGAGGTTATAATCTGAGTGCACGAGAGGGGTTCCATCCTTCGAGGTGATTATGCCATTGGTTAGCACTGCATCATCGTCTTCCATCCATGAATAAAGCACATGATTAGGGGTGATCATTGCTTCTTGCTACAATGACATTCCTTGCATCTAAGCGACAAAAGATGCATTATCCATACCCAGAGATATATATGCAGACTCATCTAGCATCATGCCTAAATTCCTTTGTTATGGAACCCTCTGCTGCAAATTTCCTCTTGGGCAATTCCTCAGAGTATGGGCATTGTTGCACGGAAAATACCAAGAGTTGGTGTCGCCCGCCAGGTTATTTTGGCCCATTGCCAGTTCCCTACCAATGGTTGGGTAAACAACCTGCAATGGATTTGGGACTGAGACTATTTGGCCATTTAGCTGAGGAGATTTTGTTGGCATATGTATAGAGTATGTTGACACGATGATATTGTGTTGTCATTGATGTCAATATGCTAAAGAGTGAACCGGTAATATACTGAAGAGTGAACTGGTAATATGTTGTAGATGAACCGATATAATGTTATGAACCGGTATAGGTGCAAAAGGTGAAGCAATACATTTGTCCAAGTGAACTAGCATATGGAATGTTTTCTATCAAGGTTTAATATGGTATGACTACTGGTTGGTAGTCCCAGCCTCAGGGTTTCCGGTTGAAGTGTTTCGAGCTTGTGTGATTCAACCGATGGTATTGTGTGATGAGTTAGCATTATAATGGAGATCAAATTGTGTTTCCACCTCATCCTTATGCGCATGAAGGATCTTGCATGAAGGAGATTGATCCTATCTACCTCGTGAATGTGTGAAGTCCCTGCAAACGGTGAAGAATGTGTGATGGGTTATTGCCTCCAAGAAGCGGTGAAGAACGAATGATGGAGAATTTCTTGAGATCTATTCAAGACCATTGTATTCAAATGCAAAGTGTTCAATGGTCAAGATTGAACTGACTGATTTTGTCAACCTAAATGTCTAGGGTTTAGGTTTTATGCTACTGACCTATCTGTTTCTTATAAGGTCGATGTTGTTTTTCAGGTTGAATTTGTTGGCAAATGTTGTGTGTGTATCTAAGTGTAGAGATATGTGATTCTTGCTCGACCAAATAAGAGAATTGATACCTGCAAAGTGTGTGTGCAGAAGGAAGGAACTAAAATGGATCTGCATTGGCATTGAGTGTTGTTACCAGATCATTGTAATACCTGTTGATCTTTAATCACTTCAATAGTTGGAGATCTCCTTAATAGGGTAGCTTTAACGAGCTTGTTGTAAATCCTTTAACTGGGTGACTCAAAGCCATTGAGTTGATAAAATCCTCTCACAAGGTAACCTTTAACAAGGTTTACCCCTTAACCAGGTATTCTAGCCATCCCTTAACTGGGTGATCCCTAGCAAGATCAGTTCCTAACAGAACCTATTGTATTAGTCTTTAACCAGACTAGGCTCCTAATAGAGCGGACTTCTAAAGAGTTCAAAAATAGCTTGTGGGTATTCATCCCCACCGTGGTTTTTCCCAGTTGGGTTTCCATGTGAAAAATATGTGTGTCATATGTGATTTCCTTTTCATGTGATGTTTTGTTGTTTTCTGGCAAGTAGTGAATCATGTTGATCTAGCAAGTTATTATATTTTTTATGACAGATTACCTATTTATGCACAAGGATAATGTGGAAATGAGGGTGTAGGCTGTGTGGAAAGATAAGTGTTTTTGGTTTATATCTTTCACAGTCTCATTGTGCTTAACCGATAGTAATCTGGTTCTAACCGGTGTTAGTGATTGCCACTCAAGTTCACTGTTTGTAGTCAAACCAATTCAAGAAATGTTTTTGTGCCTGTACTGATTCACCTCCCCTCTCAGTACTGGTTTGGTACTCACTATTCATCATTGAGTTATCAATTGGTATCAGAGCGTCCTCTAGGTCCTCTATGTTGTAAGCTTAACCACTTGAGGGGAAGATCCTATTATAATGATGAAGAGGGAAGGTCCAAAGTTTAATAGAGATAACTTTAAAATATGGAAGGACAAAATGAAGATATACATTAGAAGCATGGGTGCTTAACATTGGAGCTATGTTGAGAATTCTTATGTTATCCCTACTGGTACTCTCACCAATGACCAAAAGAGAGATTCAGGAGAATGGGAAAGTCATGGAAGCCCTAATTAGTAGTTTATCTGACATTGAGTTTATTGATGTCCAGGATAAAGAAAATCTCAAAGAAGTATGGGATACTCTTGAGAACATCTATGGCGATGATGAGTATGTGAAACAAGCTAAGGAAGAAATCCTTAGAAGAAAGTTTGAAGACATGCAGATGGTTGAAGGAGAGACCATTCAAAAATATGGAATAAGAATCAAAATTGTTGTTGGATATATCAAGAGTGCAGGTGCTAAAATGGAAGATTCCACTGTTGTTAGCAAAGTTTTGAGATCCTTATTACCGATCTATGCAATAAGGGTTGCTGTTATTCAGGAGTTGAGGTCAATAGACAAAACTAAGGAATCCCTAGACTCCATCATTGCAAAGTTGACAGCCTATGAGCTAAATAGTTTTGATGGTAGTGTTCAAAAGACTGAATCAACCTTTAGAGCATCTACTGCTCCATCTAGAAAAGGCAAAGAAGCTAGTACTAGGGGTGAACCAAGACAGAGCAGAGAAATGGATGATGAGGAGATCTTGATGGAATTTGAAGCTCTTCTTGCCAAAATATTTCCTAAGGGAACCAATAAATATAGAGGTAAGCTCCTTTTGAAATGCTTTTCTTGTAATCGGATATGACACATTACTGTAAATTGTCCAAATGGTGATAGCAACGACAAATAGGAAAAGTTCAAGAAGTTCAAAGGAGGAAATAGGAGAAACTGTTTTATAGCAGTTGATGAATATGTCACTAATGAGGAGTCAAAAGATAAAGAAAATGAGGATATTGAGTTTGTAGAAGTCAAGGAAGATGTGTCAGACAAGAAGGCTCTTTTCTCTCACTTTGATAATTCCAATGAGTAGATTATTGACAGTGGTTGTTCTCACCATATGATTGGTGATTGGAGTAAGTTTCTTTCTCTGGAAGAGTATGATGGTGGTGTGGTTCATTTTGGTAATGATGCACCATGTATGGTAAAAGAAAATGGAAGAAGCAGTGCTAACAATGTGTATTGGGTAGAAGGTCTAAGGCACAACCTTTTGAGTGTTGCTCAACTGAATAATAATGGACTCACTCTGGAATTCAAAAATGGAGTGTGCAAAATCAAAGGAAAGAGTGGTGAACTGATGGCTACCGGTATGCAGACCAAAGGTAACTTAATTCAACTAAATGCTAATGTCAGTACATGTCTTATGGCTAAGTTTGAAGATAGCTGGATATGGCTGAAGACAGAAAAATAGATTTGAAAGGTAAACTGATCAAAACATAACGAAATAAACATGCAGAATGCTAAAATATCATAAAAAGACCATTTCACCTAGCTATTTTACCTTCTCCTTCGGATTGAGCTTGATGAAGTGAAGGCACCCCTTGATAATGCTCCACTTGATGTGCTCCTTTGATTGCTGGATGTGGATGGCTCTCCAATATTGTGCACAAATGATAAGGATGAATGATAAGGATGAGATGATCAAGTTGCCAAGATGATTTCCTGGGCTCAAAAGGGCAGCATAAGCTTACTGAATTTCAAGATGATTTGAATGAAGAGATGGAACCCTATTTTATAGGAAGAGGAGAGGAAAACGGATGGCTAGGATGAATTCGAGATGAAGGGCTAAGATTTACTTGTGAGGTCACATAAGGTCCAAGAGAGGGTGTGGAGACCAAGAAATATGCCTTAAAGGCATTTCATATCTCCACACTCTACAAGATGCATTGGAGGAATTAAAAATTCTCCAAAAATGGATATTATGGGGATTAGTAGAATAAAAAGGAATTAAAAATTCCTTGGGAGAGGGAAATGCCTAGAGGAATGTAATATTTCGAAAATCTTACATTCATCTAGAAAAAGAGCATTTAAAGCTAGTGGCTGGATGAAAGGACAAAGAGTTGACTTTGTGGCTAATCATGATGATTAGCCATTAACGACTCATCAGGAGGGGAATTAGAGGAAATGTTAGGTGGGATTTATATTTGTAGGAGAATTTGACTAAAAGAATAATGTTAAGTGAGTTTAGGGAGTTTCTAGAAGAATTTATTAGGTTAATGATGAATTAAGAAGATGATTTGTAGGAATCATGTAGGTTAACTAATTAATTGAAATTAATTAGCTAAGAGGAAGATTTGTGAGGATTTGATTTTTTAGAAGAATAAAGAAAGGGATTGATTTATTAAATAATAAATCAATCATATGCTATAGTGAAAATATTAATTATATTTAATTAATATTGAGAAGAATTTTAATTAACATAATTAATTAATTAATTATGTGAGGAATTAAAAAATAATTAAAATAATTATTTTTAAGTGTCTACATTTTGCCCCTCTTTGAAGCGAGGTGTGATGACGCATTGATTCAAAGAATAATCTTGTTTTGATGTTGATATTGGTTTGATAGGATGCCCCAACTCTTGATTTATAAATTACGGTATGGTGATGCCCCCTCGGGAGATGAATTGAGGTATTTGATCTTTGGAGTTTTGCGAAATTGATATCCTTATAGATTTGATTTGATTCGATTGATAAGATCTAGATTCAGACTGGTTTCAAGAAGAATTCATCCTGTATAAGACAAAGATGATCAAAGTGTCTAGTTTCAGGAAGGATTCATCCTGTATAAGACATGATTGATCACAACATCTGGTTTCAGAAAGGATTCATCCTGTATAAGACATGATAAGAGCGTTTGGTTTCAGGAAGGATTCATCCTGTATAAGACATGATCGATCACAACGCTTGGTTTCAGGAAGGATTCATCCTGTATAAGACATGATTGATCACAACGAATGTCTGGTTTCAGGAAGGATTCATCCTGTATAAGACATGATCAGAGCGTCTGGTTTCAGGAAGGATTCATCCTGTATAAGACATGATTAGCTCGTCTGGTTTCAGGAAGGATTCATCCTGTATAAGACATGATCAGATCACAATGTCTGGTTTCAGGAAGGATTCATCTTGTATAAGACATGATTAGAATCAGAATTGATTATGTGAAGGAAAAAAAAAAAAAAGAGGAAGAAAAATTAGGGTGGAAGGGATAAATGAGGAAGATATATGAAGTAGCCATGAGGTATTTGGAAAGAAGAATAAGAGATGCGAGACCGCGGAGGAAAATGGGGGCAATTGAGAACTCCATGAGATTATTGAGTTTAGGATTTGATGGAATGATGGTGAGATTTTGTGCACAACAAATGTGGAGAGCCAACCTAGTTTGATGTTGCCTTGAGTGACTTGCACCACTGCTTATAGAAATCAGGATGCCATGAGAAACCCAGGGCGTGGACTGACTGTGTAGACAAATGGGAATTTCTTGCACACAACAATGCAAGTGTTAGGAAACACTAATACAAAGTTCTGGGTTTGTGCAAGGAAACCCTCAAACACACCGATACCTCTTGTATACGAGAAGGTAAGTGTTGATAAACACTAGTACCAGGTCGCGGGTTTATACAAGAAGAATCCGAAACATGCCATACTATGAAATATGCCCCAGTATGCACCTATTAGAACATACCTGGATATGGAAGAACCCAGGCAGTTGTAAATAGTGGCATTTGTAGGGCAAAAGATGCAAGCCTATATGAAAAAAATCTAACAAAATCTAACAAGTCTCTTCCTTGCGACCAAATGATACCTCTTGCCAAGAGTAGATCTAGGATGGACTTGGGATTGTTTCTCAAGACTTCTTGAAGCTTATACAGAGGCATGAAAGCTTAGTTTCACTGGGACATTTGTTGTTCATGACTTAGGCAAAGACTCATCATCATACTCATGTTTTATTGGGAGGCGGAAAAGAAGGAATGATGTGCATGGGTGGGCTGGATGGCAGATGATTTGTAGTATCGACTTGATAGACAATGGATCCGATTATTTACCTTGGCACCCGCACAGAGGTTTTCACCAAGATACTTGCCCATAGCGCCACAAATTGTTTTTCTTTCTTTTTTTTTTTTTTTTTTTTGATTTTTTCTTCTTTAATTTTTTTTGTATCATAAGGTGCCTGTTTGCCAGGTTTGCACCAAAGTGACAATTTTTTCAGGATTTTTTTTTTTTAATTTATTTATTTATTTTTTTTGACAATTTAAGACTTTCTGAGGACTAAGCATAAAACCTTTTGAGGTGCATGATATTCATCGGATCATCTGAAGGATCGCCTTCAGGAGTAGCCAACTGATAAGCTCCTGATCCATATTTCGCTGTGATTACATATGGTCCAACCCAGTTAGGCTCGAACTTGCCTTTCTTTTCTCGTTCTTGTAGATTTTTCTGATTCTCCATGAGGATAAGATCACCAACTTGGAATTCTCGGGTTCTGACTTTTTTATGATAACTCATGCGCAGACAATTTTGATATACCCGGAGATGATTCAAGGCCTTGAGGCGCCTTTCATCTAACAATTCTAGCTCTTGTAAGCGGGCAATTCTATATTCTTCCTCTGGTAGGATGTTTTGCAGCGATACCCTTAGGGAGGGGATCTCGATCTCAAGGGGAAGGATAGCTTCAGAACCAAATACTAGGGAATAAGGAGTGGTGCCTGTGGGGGTGTGGATGGAGGTGCGGTAGGCCCACAATGCAGGATGGATTTGGAGGTGCCAATCACGACTCGCTTCATTGACTGTCTTTTTGAGGATTTTTATTAGGGTTTTATTAGAAGCCTCAGCTTGGCCATTGCCTTGGGGATAATATGGAGTGGAGAAGCGGTGTTGGATGTTGAATTTTTGGCAGAGTTCTTTGACATCCTGGTTTTTAAATTGTTTACCATTATTTGTGATGATAACTTTTGGGATGCCATATCAGCAGATTAGGTAATTCAAGATGAATTTGGATATTTGCTTACCGGTGGTGAAAGTAAGAGGGATAGCCTCTACCCACTTGGTGAAGTATTCGGTGGCGGTGATAATGAATTTATGTCCATTAGAAGATGAAGGGTGGATTTTCCCAATGAGATCGAGCCCCCACTATGAGAAGGGCCATGGTGTAATGAATGGCTGCAATTCTTGTGACAGTGCATGAATCTTGTCACCATGTTGCTGGCAAAGGATGCATTTCTTCACATAGTTGTATGCATCTTCTTCCATTTTAGGCCAATAGTATCCTGTTCTCAAAAGTTTTTTAGCCAATGTGAGTCCACTTGAGTGTGCCCCACAGATGCCCTCATGTACTTCGTGTAATGCCCATTCGGCTTCTTGTTTATCTAAACACCTTAGGAGGGAACCATCAAAATGCCCTCTGAATAAGGTGTCTGCAAGGATGGTGTAATGGGCACATCGGCGGATGAAAGTTTGTTGTTGGGTTTTGGTGAGATGTGGGGGAATGGTGTTGTCTTTGAGGAAAGCGAAGGTTTCTTGGTACCAAGGGGACTCTGGACTAACGAGAACACACACCATTTCAGATTCTGGTAGGTCGTATGCTAGTATAAACAATTGCTTGACCAAGAACTCGCACTTCTGACTATGTGCTGGCATTTGAAGGAGGGAGCCAATGGTGGCCATTGCATCTGCAGCCCTATTATTTGTTCGTGGGATTTGATCAAACTTGATTTCTATGAAATGTTGCTTAAGATCTTCAACCATGGTATGGTAGGGAAGGAGTTTATCATCTTTTGTCTGGTATTCATCATTGACTTGTTTTATGATGAGCTGGGAATCGCCATAGACTTGTAATTCCTTTATTTTCCAATGGATAGCCAAGCATAAACCTGTGATGAGGGCCTCATATTCTGCTATGTTATTAGTACATGCAAAGGCTATCTTGTATGATTTGGGGATGCCATCTCCTTGAGGTGTGACCAATAATATTCCTGCCCCTGATCCATTTTGAGTGTAGGAGCCATCAAAATACAATTTCCATGTGGAGGATGTGGTAACAGTCATAATGAACTCATCTGGTAATTCTGTGAGAAGAGGATGGTCGCCTGGAAGTGGAGCTTCAACCAGTTGATCTGCAATGACTTGTCCCTTGATTGCCTTTCTGTCCACATATTCAATGTCAAACTCGCTTAAGAGCATGACCCATTTAGCCATTTTGCCAATGAGAGCAGCTTTTGACAGGAGATATTTAAGTGGATCAATTTTAGCAATTAATTTTGTCTTGTTGTTTAGCATATAGTGTCATAGTTTCTGTGTGTTGAATACTAATGCCAAACATTCTCTTTCAATGGGGGTGTAGTTGAGTTCATATCCTACTAGCATCCGACTGATGTAGTAAATGGCATGTTCCTTCCCTTGATCATCTGTTTGCACCAGCAATGCCCCCAATGCCACTGTAGTAGCACATATGTACAAAATGAGGGGTTTTCCAGGGGTAGGTGGCAACAAAACTAGAGGTGATGCTAGATATTCTTTTAATTTTTCAAAGGCCTTTTGACAGAGGCAATCCCATTTGAATTTTGTGTCTTTATGTAACAAATGTGCAAATGGATGGCACTTGTCGGCTAGTTGTGAAATGAAACGCCTGACAGACTGGAGTTTTCCCTAGAGACTGCGTAGTTGTCTGAGAGTTTTTGGTGGAGGCATTTCCATAATAGCTTTTACTTTTGCGGGATCAACCTCAATGCCTCTGCGAGAAACAATGAATCCTAGTAGTTTTCCCGATGTGACGCCAAACACACACTTTTTTAGGATTTAGGCGTAGCTTGTATTTTTCCAATCTTTCGAAGATCTGTTTTAGAATAGGGATGTGCTCTTGTCTTGTCTTGGATTTGCCTAGCAGATCATCCACATAGTCCTCCATAATTTTGTGCAAGAGGTCATGAAAAATTGTTGTCATTGCCCATTGATATGTAGCTCCAGCATTTTTAAGGCCAAAAGGCATGACCCGGTAACAGAAAGTACCCCATGGTGTTGTGAATGCAGTTTTATGCTGATCCTCATCTGCTATCCTGATTTGGTTGTATCCAGAAAACCCATCCATTAGCAATAGCATTTCATGTCTTGCTATAAGATCCACAATCATATCTATGTTTGGAAGCGGGAAATCATCTTTAGGACAAGCTATATTTAGATCTCAAAAGTCTGTGCAAATGTGAATCCCCCCAGCAGGTTTGCCGATAGGCACAATGTTGGAGACCCATTCAACGTAGTCTATGGGTTTGATAAATTCTACGTCTAACAACTTTTGAAGTTCTGCCTTGACCAAGAGAGCAATATGCGGGTGCATTTTGCAAAGTTTTTGTTTTACAGGTTTTGCATCTGGGCGGACGACGAGATTGTGAACCACCAAGGCAGGATCCAACCCTAGCATATCGGAATAGGACCATGCAAAATTGATTTTAACCTCTGTAAGGAAGTTGATGAAGTCTTGTTTCTCGATTTCGATGAGGGATTTGGCAATGAGCACATTTTTTGGAATGACTTCAGTGCCCATGTTGATGCTGTCTGTTTCTTCTATCAACAAATTTGATTTGTCCTGTAGAAGCTAACCAATGGTAGGGAGGTCAAATCCCTCATCATCAAGTGCCTTTTCCAGGTTTTCACTTTTAGATATGCCCTTTGTTTTTATTTCTTGTTCATCCAAAGGCGCCTCAGGGAGGTTTTCACCTAGGAAATCATATCTTTTTCTTTTATTATCTTTTTTGTGGATAAGGGCATTGACTTGACTACCAAAGTATCCCTTTTCGTGTAGTTGAATACCCTCAATTCTATTACCATCTTCCATATTTTGCATTGTTAGGAGAGCAATGAGAGCATTATCATCGACGCAGATATCTAAATTGGGTTTGTCTCGTTGGCCCCAGTCAGTGAGTTCAGGATGGACAAGATGTAGCTCATGTGAAGTGGGAGGGGTTACGGGGGTGATGGTATTGATGTAAGCATCGAAGAAGGTATCTTTCTCATATTCATAAGGCATTTCATGGAATTCCTCTTCGTCAGCACTTTTGATATCCAAAGAAGGACTAGAAGGGGCACCAGCGATAGTAATCTTAGGCACCGGGGTGTACCCCAAGCCTCTGTTGTATCTGTAGGAGATAGGATTTATGGGTGCTTTTCTTCCTTTCTCCTATGGTCCCAGACCGTGTCCTTTGTAACCCATTTTTTCAACTATGGAAAATTCTTTTGGATACATTTCTTTGGATATTCTTGTTGGATCATCGTCTTCTTCCCGGTACAGCCATGAAGAGATATCTACTTCGAGGTTCTCGTTATCAAGTGGGCCCCATTGCTGGAAGGTGGTGCTTTGGCATTGCATGACTGGTTTCGGGTCCTTTTTTAGCTCTCTTGGTTTGCCAAATGACTTAGGAGAGAGAGGGAGGTTTCCTATTAATAAGACGTCCTCCAATTTGTATTATCCACAGCCATTATCCAAGATCTTGATTTGATTATTTGGTCGGGATGATGTGGAGGCAACATTTGATGTGTCAGATGGAAGCGTTGGTGAAGGTATATTTAATGGGCAATGATACAGATGCTTCCCCTCTAATAGTTTGCAATATTGAAAAGGTTGGGGATCACCTTTGATAGTGATCACGCTTCCATTATAGGGGAATTTGATGCATTGGTGACAGGTGGAGGGTACGGCCTGTAAGGAATGAATCCATGGCCTCCCGAGGAGAATGTTGTAGGGAAGATCAAGATCTAGTACTTGGCAAGGGTTTTCAATTGTAATGGGGCCCACTTGAAGAGGTAAGGTGATCACGCCCTTTGAAATTCTTTCTGCATCATCATATGCCTTTATTGTGATCCTTCCTGATGTGTCTATCAGATCCTCAGAAAGTCCCAATTGTTGTATCAATTGTATGTACATAGATTAAGCCCAGATCCACCGTCTATCAGGATATGTTTGACCTTGTGCTTGTGGATGAGAGCTTCGATGTGCAAAGGTTTGTTATGGTCCTCATCTGCAGGAGCATCTTTGGAGTTAAATACAATGTGTTGCTAGGCAACAAGGTTTCCAATGAGGGTTTGAAATTGGGTGGCATTGATGTTATCAGGAACGCGTGATTGGAGAAGGGCTTGTTCCAAAATTTCTTTATGGACTGGAGAAATCTTGAGAAGTTCCAAAATGGAGATCTGCGCGGGTGTCTTCCCAAGTTGATCAAGGAGGTCATGTCGGTGGGTGGAAGACATGGGTGGAGGGTTTGGTGGGGGAGGAACTCCTTGGATGGTGACTCTTCCTCGGCGTGTAGTTGCATTACAGTCATTCTGGAAATGGGAGGTGGAAGGTGTGGCACCTTGAATGACTATTCTAGCCAGGTTTGGTCTGCTTTGGGAAGAAGGAGGATTAACTCCTTGGATGGTTATGACATTGACATGATTGTCTGTAGGTTCAATGCGACTTACTAAAAAATCAAAACCGGTTACGTGATTAGCATAGTCATAATCCATTACGTTAGATGATGAGCCTTTTCCTTTATCATGCTTTGGGAAGGGTTCTTGGTACATTTTGAGTTTGTCATTGTTATTACCAGGTTTTGCATTTGCTACCTCAATCTCACCTCTATCAATGAGATCTTGTATGTAGATCTTCAGTTTCATACACTTTCATGTATCATGTCCCTTGATACGATGGTATTCACAATACTCATTTTCATTATACCATCTTGGTTTAGGTTGATTGGGATCAAACGGGCGAGTGATTGGAAAAACCACTATACCTGCTTGGACAAGTTTTTGAAACACCGCTTCAATAGGCTCAACAAGAGGAGTGAAATCTCTTGGAGTCCTGTTATTCGATCGAGGTGGTCGTCCTTGGATTGAGACATTGTTGTGAGGTTTTTGAGATTGATTTGAATTATTTTGATTGTTGAATTGATGAATATTGGTGGTAGATTTTGGGGGAGTGGCCACGGTTTGGACCCACTTCACATCAGTTACACCATCATTGACCATGTTTTTATGTTTAGCCCAGAATTTTGGCTTGTCGTTATGATAAGAGGAAGAACTTTGTGATGACTTCTGGTAATATTTCAAGGTTCCTTCCTCCAACAAGACACGTTCGAGGGCGAGGCCCTTATCAGTCAATTTTTGGAAGGATTTGATACATTGAGATATTAAAGGTCTTGAAAGTTTAGGCACCAAGTTCTTTTGAAATAGTTCAATTTGATGTTGTTCTGGCATGTCCCACTGGAACTTTTTGATAAGATGTCACCATCTTTGTAGGAAATTGGCGAAGGTTTCTCCAGGCCTTTGTTTTGTATTACATAGGTCCATCATAGAAACATCATTACCCATGTTGTATGCATAGTGGGCCACAAATTTTTCTGCCAAGTCTGGAAAAGAGACAATGGAACCTCGTGGTAAAGATGAGAACCATGCCAGGGCGTCTCCCATGAGACTCTTGGGAAAGAGTCTACGAAGATAAAGGTCATTATAGGAGACTTCTTGGCATAAGATGTGGAATTCGCGGACATGGTCGCGGAGGTCTCCTTTGCCTTCATACTTGGTGAATTTAGGGATCTCAAATCCTGGGGGATACAGTGCAACTGATATAGATGGGTCATAAGGACAAGGGAAAAATTCTTTGAATGAGTAAGCTTTCCTTTTATTAGTTTTTTCTTTCATGTTTTTGATGATATTCGTCATGTCTTGAATTTCCTTGATGAGGTCTTGTTGTGGACTTTGATATTGATGAATTGTATCTGCCCCAAGAATTGGATGAACTAAAGAAGGTGAACCACCACCAATATATTGATATGATGAGGAAGTGGGAACATGGGATGTGATGACCGATGTTGCTGGGGTTCGTGTGATAGTTGGTTGCGATCTGCCAACTGTTGTGACGGGATTGAATGCGGTCTGGATAAAATTTGCGACATTGTTGGGAGAAAGGGAAGTTTGTGGAATAGAAATATGTGGTTGAATAGAAGGAGGTGGTATAGAAGTTTGTTGGAGAATGGATGAGATTGGATTTGATAGTGGTATGGATGGTAAGGAGGAAGAAGGCGGGATGGAGATCATGGTGGGAGGTGTCGCGGGTGGCATTGATTGGGCTTGGATGATTGATGGGGCTGCAATTGATTGAGTTTGAATAGTAGGTGCAACACTTTGTGTGGGAGCGAGGTCTCCTTGTGGTTGTTGGACGAGAGCGGATCTATTAAATTCAGGTGGAAGTTGAGCTCCATGTTCAAGAAGAGTTTTCAAAAGTGCAGTAGGATTGTGTTTAATAAACTTTTCTATCATCTCTTGGTTATAAGAATCCGCTAGAAAAGTTTGCACTTCGGACAAAGTTCATCTTGGTTAACCATGTCAAGATTTTGGCTTTGATCTTGATCGCTTGGTTGCCCACTTTGTGTATGATCTTGCATGGGATCTTCATATAGGACACCAATGTTTGGCATGCCATATTGTTGATCAGCCATCTTTTTCTTTTGGGATCGAGTTGCGACCATACACGATATTTGTGATGAAAAGACTTAGGAAAAATGTGATGAAATGACTTAGAAAATTTGTGATGGAAGGATTTTAGAAACATGTGATGAAAGGACTTAAGAAATTTGAGAATGAAAGGACTTAAGAAATTTGTGATGAAAGGACTTAAGAAATTTGAGGATGAAAGGACTTAAGAAATTTGTGATGAAAGGACTTAAGAAATTTGAGGATAAAAAGAATTAAGAAATTTGTGATGAAAGGACTTAAGAAATTTGTGATGAAAGGACTTAAGAAATTTGATGATGAAAAGACTTAAGAAATTTGTGAATGAAAGAACTTAAGAAATTTGTGATGAAAGGACTTAAGAAATTTGAGGATGAAAAGAATTAAGAAATTTGTGATGAAAGGACTTAAGAAATTTGTGATAAAAGGACTTAAGAAATTTGTGGATGAAAGAACTTAAGAAATTTGTGATGAAAGGACTTAAGAAATTTGAGGATGAAAAGAATTAAGAAATTTATGATGAAAAAACTTAAGAAATTTGAGGATGAAAGGACTTAAGAAATTTGTGATGAAAGGACTTAAGAAATTTGAGGATGAAAGAACTTAAGAAATTTGTGATGAAAGGACTTAAGAAATTTGTGAATGAAAGGACTTAAGAAATTTGTGGATGAAAGAACTTAAGAAATTTGTGATGAAAGGACTTAAGAAATTTGAGGATGAAAGGACTTAAGAATTTTGTGGATGATTGATGAAGAAGGTATGGTAGTGATGGTTTAGAAGAAAACTTGATGACTAGGTTGTCTTTGGCATGAACATGAAGGATCTATTTAAATGGCAAGTTGTATGAAGGGATATGACCACCCTGATTTGGATGATAGTAGGTGTTTCAAGGGACAAACTTGAATGTTGACGTAGAGGATAAACTCTTAGCTTCTCTCTTAGGCTTATGAAAAATGGGACGAACGGAGTTTTGACGCAATTTTGAACTTGGTGTGGGTAATAACTTGGACAATTTGTTTGTGTCTTGACAAATATTTTTGCAAAGTTTTGTGGGGATAGTGATGTGTTTTTAATCTACTCTTGGCAAGTATGTATCAAACAAAGCAAACACAATGATTAAATGCATATTATCTCAAAGACACTCATGCTCATATACAACATTCTTAAGGCTGGCAAGGACAATAGTCATTGAATCCCAATTGGTTTCCCATCTACGCTTACCCAGAGCGGACACTTAGATGCTTGACCCCACTAGCTCCCCTCCACGACACTCACTTCTCGGGGCAGCCAAACATCAATTCCCATGAAAACTCCTCATGGCGAACTTTGTGTCTCTACTAAGGGCCGTAAGAATATGGGCCGCTTCAGAGGTCTGACCTCCTGCACCAATGACTAGAGGGTTTTTGGTCACTATGAACAAGGTGTTTAGTAAGTCTTCCCATTAGGAGCTACCCTTCAAAGTTGCGCAAGCGCAATTGAGGCCTATAGCCCAACGAAGCACCAAGAACTTAGTAGTCATGCAAGCATGATTGAGATCTCTAGGATCCTACTAAGCACCCAATGTGAGAGTGAACTCTCATATAGCCCCAACCATTAACCCTTTCGTAGTCAATGGCCTATTTATTATAGTGAGTTGGGAACCCCAGGTCCGGGTGTACTCACTTAGGTCGTTCCCCTCTTACCTTCTCAAAGAGCAAGTTGGGAGGGCAGGCCCGCTAGAGATAAACACACAATCAAACAAGAAAAGGTTGGAGGGTTTGGATTTCTGATCGTCTAATAAGATGAGAGCATACTTTCCTACCTTTACGCTTTTCTTAAAGACACATAAGACAATGGTTCATTCTATTTTAATTAATATCTAGGTGCCTAATTTAAATAAATGCACAATATTTGGTTGAATCAGCTAGGCAACCTGCAAAACCACTTGATTAGTAGTTTGAAAAATGGAGTCTTCAAAAAGCGTCCTGCAAAACAACTTGATTAGTAGTTTGGAAAAAATAGTCTTCAACAAGAGTCCTGCAAAAAATCAACAAAATGACAAAAATATTAATTTTTTTAATTTTTTGGGAATAAATAGAAAAACATGAATAAAATTTTTTTTACTAATGACAAATGTGGATTTGAAGAAAGCTTTGATGGGTAAATGGGGTTTGACTAGGTTTTTACCACTTTCTAAGGGATATGCAAGTGAAAAAATGGGGATTTTGGAGGAGAGATGAAGGAATGGGAAAATTTGTCCAAGAGGGACAAAGAAGCAAAAGTTGAAGATGGATAATATGGGAAAAATTTGGAGGTGATTGGATGAAAAGGGAAGAAGTTATGGCAAACCCTAAAAATAGAGAAATATGGGATTTTGGGCTTCAAAAAGTGGATTTTTGAGATAAGGCCTCCAAGGAAGAAAATGTGGAAAATGGCAATGTAGAGAACATGGTGAAGTTTGAAGGGAAATGGAGTCAAGATAAAGAAGATATGGCGAAAAAATAGAAACCCTAAATTTAACAGAACAGAAACCCTAAATTTAACAAAACAGAAACCCTAGATTTAATAGAGCAGACAGAAACCCTAGATTTAATAGAGCAAATTGTCGCACTAAACAGAATAGAATAAAAATGTCAAAGGTTCGGATTTCTGATTGTCCAGATAGACAAGAGCATACTCTCCTACTTTCACACTTTCCTGCGGGTGGACAGATTATATTTAAACAGAGCAGATAATAGGAAATAAATAAATTAAATGCAGACTACAGTTAGCGCCTACAATTTTCAAATAGATTAACAAAGCAGACAGTAGCACTACACAGATAGAAAAGTGTCAAAGATCTGGATTTCTAATTGTCTAGATAGATGAGCATACTCTCCTATTTTCACACTTTCCTGCGGTCAGAGCATACAGTCGTGCTAAACAGAATAGAAAAGTGAAAAGTCTGGATTTCTGATTGTTTATATAGACAAGAGCATACTCTCCTACTTTCATACGGATTATACTAAAATAGAACAGACAACAAATCAAATAACAAATCAGATAACAGAGCTGTCGTGCTGCAACAAAAATAGAAAAAAAAGAAAGAAACAAAACATAATAAGGAGGAGCTATTGCGCAAAAATGCAGAGCCACGATTCTAGAACCTGCGAAAAAGATATATATATATATATATATATATATATATATATTTTTATTTTTTTTTTATTTTTTTTTGCAATCGCGCTATTCTGGAACCTGCGTCTCACAACTCACAAAAACCTTAAAAAAAAACAATAACATTAGTTCTTAGGGATGTGAGTCCCACCGGGCGTGCCAAAATGAAGACGGAAAAATAGATTTGAAAGGTAAACTGATCAAAACATAACGAAATAAACATGCAGAATGCTAAAATATCATAAAAAGACCATTTCACTTGGCTATTTTACCTTCTCCTTCGAATTGAGCTTGATGAAGTGAAGGCGCCCCTTGATAATGCTCCACTTGATGTGCTCCTTTGATTGTTGGATGTGGATGGCTCTCCAATATTGTGCACAAATGATAAGGATGAATGATAAGGATGAGATGATCAAGTTGCCAAGATGATTTCTTGGGCTCAAAAGGGCAGCATAAGCTTACTGAATTTCAAGATGATTTGAATGAAGAGATGGAACCCTATTTTATAGGAAGAGGAGAGGAAAACGGATGGCTAGGATGAATTCGAGATGAAGGGCTAAGATTTACTTGTGAGGTCACACAAGGTCCAGGAGAGGGTGTGGAGACCAAGAAATATGCCTTAAAGGCATTTCGTATCTCCACACTCTACAAGATGCATTGGAGGAATTAAAAATTCTCCAAAAATGGATATTATGGCGATTAGAAGAATAAAAAGGAATTAAAAATTCCTTGGGAGAGGGAAATGCCTAGAGGAATGTAAGATTTCGAAAATCTTACATTCATCTAGAAAAAGAGCATTTAAAGCTAGTGGCTGGATGAAAGGACAAAGAGTTGACTTTGTGGCTAATCATGATGATTAGCCATTAACGACTCATTAGGAGGGGAATTAGAGGAAATGTTAGGTGGGATTTATATTTGTAGGAGAATTTGACTAAAAGAATAATGTTAAGTGAGTTTAGGGAGTTTCTAGAAGAATTTATTAGGTTAATGATGAATTAAGAAGATGATTTGTAGGAATCATGTAGGTTAACTAATTAATTGAAATTAATTAGCTAAGAGGAAGATTTGTGAGGATTTGATTTTTTAGAAGAATAAAGAAAGGGATTGATTTATTAAATAAATCAATCATATGCTATGGTGACAATATTAATTATATTTAACTAATATTGAGAAGAATTTTAATTAACATAATTAATTAATTAATTATGTGAGGAATTAAAAAATAATTAAAATAATTATTTTTAAGTGTCTACAATGGCATAAGAGACTCTGCCATGTAAACTTTGACAATATTGTGAAGGCCAGTAAGATCAAGGTAGTTAGAGGATTGTTGGTGTTGAGAAAATCAGAAAATCCTTTGTGCAAAGAGTGTCAACTGGGGAAAATGTCTTCCTCAACTTTCAAAGGTAAATCTTTCACTACAGACAATTTACTTGAGTTTGTGCATACTGATTTGTGTGGTCCTATGAAAACTAGGAGTGTGCAAGGAGATAGGTATTTTATGATTCTTATAGATGATTTCTCAAGAATGATGTGGGTCACATTCTTGAAGGACAAGTCTGAAGCCTTTGGAAAGTTCAAAGCTTTCAGAGCACTGGTAGAAAAGGAAAGAGGTAAAAGAATCAAATGCCTTAGAACTGATCAAGGAGGGGAATTCACTTCTGGTGAATTCAATAAATATTGTGAAAAGAATGTCATCAAGAGGTAACTATCTGCCCCCCAAACTCCACAGCAGAATGGCTTAGCAGAGAGGAACAACCAAACTATGGTTGAAGCGGCTAGAATTATGTTGATCCAAGGAAAGGTTGCTCACACCTTTTGGAGAGAAGCGGTTAGCACTGCAGTCTACACAATGAACCAGGTACTCATCAAGAAAGGAAAGGATAAGACTCCTTATGAGTACTGGACCGGTAAGACACCCATGGCAAGCTACTTTAGAGTATTTGGTAGCAAATGTTATATCAAGAGAAGTGAACATCAGAGCAAGTTCGATGCAAAATGTGATGAAGGAATATTCCTAGGATATTCCACCTAGAGTAAAGCTCTCAAATGTTTCAATAATAGGACTTAGAGAATCACTGAAAGCATTAATGTTAGGATTGATGAAAACTCTGAGAAACTTGAGGAAACCGACAGTGAGCATGAAGGAGATGATAAACCTACTGGTGTAACCTAGACCTATTTGTTGGTAACAAAAAATATGCAAATACGAATATACCAATAAACAAAACTACAAGACAAGGTGTCCACACGATGTCTTTAACATAAGACATAACCAAGTATTTTCCATGCCCTTCCAAGTGTCGGTGATCATTATATCCTACCGGTGTACTAGATACTGGTGACTATGCATAAGTCACTTGCTTGCCGGTGAATGTTGCTGATTCTCCAACATGTCATAGTTGATAAGTGTTTAGTAGGTGTTGACATCAATAACAAAACCATACCAAAATACCAACAATCTCCCCCTTTGGTATTGAGCGCATTATCAGATCAGCAAATCATGGGATTGTCAGATAGGTCTACTACTAAAGCTATTTGGGATCATTTGGAAACACTAAATGAAGGAGATTCCATAGTCAAAATTGCAAAACTTGAAAGTTTCCAGGTCAGGTATGAACATCTAAAAATGGAAGAAGATGAAAGGATTTCTGTTTTTATGGAAAGAGTAAATGAAATTGTTTTGGGTATTAAATATTGTGGAGGAACCTTAAGTGAGGATGAAATTGTTTCAAAAGTTTTAAGAGGATTTCCATCGGCATATAAAATGAAGGTTACTGCTATAAATGAATTAAGAATAATGCCTAACACATCAGTAACTAGGGATACATTGATTGGAAAACTTTCAGCCTTTGAAATTGAGGAATTTGGTCATGTTGCTACTATAAAGATAGATTTAGCCTTTAAAGCATCAACATCATCTGCATCATCATTTGACAAATCTGATTGGAAAGCCTTTTATGCAAGAGAACTTGAAGAAAGCAGGAAAGAAAATGAAGAACTTGAAGAACTTGAAGCATTATTTGCAAGGAAAATGCCTAAAGGTCTAGTTGGAAGTAAGTATGAAGGTAAAGTACCCTTTAAATGTTTTAACTGCAATAAGATTGGTCATATGGCTTCAAGATGCCCTGATAGACATGCTAGACTAAGAGAAGAAGCTAGAATAACATACAAGCCTAATCCTGAATATCAAAGATACAGATTTAAGAAGAATAAAGACAAAGTCATTCACAACATATAACACCAATATTTGTACGTGGAAACCCTATAAGGGGAAAAACCATGGTGGGAAACCTTACCCACAATCAGATGATACTATTGCAGATAGTAAGTGTATACAAATGGGGTCTGCATTGATATGGTTTGCAGGTTAAGGAAAGCTTTGTATGGGTTGAAGCAAGCTCCAAGAGCTTGGTATGAAAGATTGGATAAGTATCTTTTGAAAATCAATTTTTCTAAAGGTAATGCTGATAGCAACTTATATTATAAAGTGACTAATGATGACATCTTGGTTATAGAAGTTTTTGTTGATGATATAATATTTGGAGGAGAAGATGGATTATGTAAAGAATTTTCTATTAAAATGCAGCAAAAATTTAAAATGTCTATGATTGGAGAAATAAAATTATTTTTAGGATTGCAGATTTCATAGACTGATAAAGGTATATTCTTGAGTCAATCCATGTACTTAAAAGAGTTACTAAAGAAATTTGGGATGGAGAACTCTAAACCGGTAAGCACACCTATGACTGCAAATGACAAATTATCACTAAGGGATGAATCTACACTTGTTAATCCAACTAGATACAAATCTATGTTAGGAGGTTTACTGCATTTGACACAAAAGAGACCTGATATTATGAATGCAGTATGTATTGTTTCAAGATTTCAGAGTAATCCTAAAGAAAATCATGAATCAGCTGTAAAAAGGATTTTCCGGTACTTACAAGGCACTACAGATCTTGGATTATGGTATCCTAGAGATGAAAACTTTGAATTATGTGCATATACAGATGCAAATTGGGTAGGAGATTTGGATGATAGAAAAAGCACCACTAGCAGAGCATTTTTTCTTGGAAACAGATTGATTTCTTGGTTGAGTAAGAAACAAAGTTGTACATCTTTATCAACAACAGAATTAGAATATGTTGCACCAACAACTAACTGTACACAGGTATTATGGCCTAAGCAAATGTTGAAGGACATAAAGGTAAAATGCAAGGAACCTATTACTATCTATTGTGATAACACTGCAGCAATTGATATATCTAAGAATCTGGTATTACATTCTAAAATCAAACATGTTTCTATCAAACTGAATTTTCTAAGGGAACATGTTGAAGCAAAAGAGATAAAACTAGTTTATGTGAATACTAAAGAGCAAATTGCAGATATTTTCACTAAACCTCTGCCTAAAGAGACTTTTGAATATCTCATAGATCAGCTTGGGGTCATACCTCCACTGGTAAAGACTTAGGAAGTTGATGATTGTCATCAACCGACAGAATTAACAGAGAAATCTTTTATTCTGGCTATGATGAGGAAGCTACTTCTCAGGGGGAGTAGTTGGTATACTGAATTGGTTGGTATTTTTTTTAACTTTGGCATTTGATGTCAAAGGGGGAGAGATTGGTATGGAAAAACACAAGGAAAACACATGTTTTTCCCAAGGGGAGAGATTGTTATTTGGGAGAGATTATTACTCTCTGTATCTATATTTTATTCTGGCTATGATGAGGAAGCTACTTCTCAGGGGGAGTAATTGGTATACTGAATTGGTTGGTATTTTTTTAACTTTGGCATTTGATGTCAAAGGGGGAGAGATTGGTATGGAAAAACACAAGGAAAACACATGTTTCTCCCAGGGGGAGAGATTGTTATTTAGGAGAGATTATTACTCTCTGTATCTGTATTTTGATTTCTGGTTATGATCTCTTTTTGGGAGATTGTTGGTTTTTGGTATTTGGCATTTTTGTTTTGGCACTTTGATGGTTTTTCCATCTTGTGTTGCCATCAATGCCAAAGGGGGAGATTGTTGGTATTCTGGTATGGTTTTGTCATTGATGTCAACACCTACTAAACACTTATCAACTCTACCACTTTGGAGAATCAACAACATTCACTGGCAAGCAAATGACTTATGAACAGTCACCGGTATCTAGTACACCGACAGGATATAATGATCACCGACACTTGGAATGATATGGAAAATACATGGTTATGTCGAAGACATCATTTGGACACTTTGTCTTGAAGGTTTGTTAATTGGCATATTCGTATTTACATATTTGCTATTACCGGCAAATAGGTCCAGGTTACACTAGTAGGTTTATCTTTTCCATATCAGCATGGCACACTATGGAGATGACTTATTACTATTGTAAATTCATTAAGCCGACATGGTGAATTGGTTATTGCATCAGGTATTAATTGATTTGTAAATTAATTTTATTGTATTATCCTTTAGAGCCGACCTACTAAAATTGGTCTTAGGGTATGGTATAAATGTAAGATCTTATTTGTAAAATCGTAAGTGGAATGCGAAAAAAGATTGTGTGAAGATATATGCGAGAATAAGCAGAGCTATACATGCAGACATCATTTGAAGGTTGAAGGAGGGTTTTTGTGAAGACAATCAGAACTACACCAGTACTGAATCCAGCATATGAAGATGCTATTTTGAGAAGTACATTCTTATTGGATTTAACCATCCAATTGTAGTCAGTGTGACTCCTATTTTGTGATTGAGCAGTGAGCTCTAGGTGCTTGGCCTTTTTCCATGTGAAGACCTCATTTGTATACACTTGCTATCTGCAGTAGTATCATCTGATTGTGGGTAAGGTTTCCCACCGTGGTTTTTCCCCTTACAAGATTTCCACGTACAAATATTGGTGTTATATGTTGTGAATGAATTTGTCTTTTTGTTTCATGCATTAATCCTTACTGGTATTGCAATTAATTATTAAAACTGTCTATCGACATATTAGACTGATTTACCGGTATTAAGCATTAAGTTGGTTAAGTTGTTTTTTATTTGAATTTGTTAGACAACTGATTCACCCCCCCCCCCAACTCTCAGTTGTCTCTGGGACCTAACAATGAGCCAGTGGTAACCTTCTAGGAACCAATTTTAAATCAGCCCAGTACTAGTAATTGTACTCCTACACCGATGGATGCTGATGCTGATAAAGATGAGGTTGAAGAAGAAAAGCAAGAGTAATCTATTAAGAATATACCTAGGTATGTAAAACTCAATCATGATCTAAAGCAGATCATAGGAGACAAAGATGCAGGAATTCTTACAAGAAGAAAGGTCAAAGAAAACTCATGTATGATCTTTGAATTTGAGCCTAAATCATTCAAAGAGGCACATAAAGATGAAGACTAGATCAAGGCAATGGAAGAGGAACTTGACCAGATAGAAAAGAATGGTGCATGGTCTTTGGTACCCAGACTAGAGCATAAAAATGTCATTGGAACCAAATGGGTCTTCAGAAATAAATTGAATGAGGATGGCACAGTGGTAAGAAACAAAGCCAGACTAATATGTAAAGGTATGCCCAAGAAGAAGGAGAAGACTATGGAGAAACTTTTGCTCCAGTAGCAAGATTCGAAGGAGTTCGTATGCTTCTTACTTATGCAGCTTTTAAAGGATTCAAGGTATACCAAATGGATGTAAAATCTGCATTTCTAAATGGAATACTTGAAGAGGAGGTGTATATAGAGCAACCAGATGGGTTTTCCCTATCAGAAGATAGTGACATGGTGTGTAGGCTACATAAAGCCTTGTATGGACTGAAGCAAGCACCTAGAGCATTGTATGAACACTTGCACTCCCATCTTGTGAAGATTGGATTTGAAAGAACAAGTGAAGATAGAAATATCTACCTTAAATCAGATGGAGATCAGATTCTGATCTGTGAAGTATTTGTTGATGACATAATCTTTGGTGGAGATGACAAGATGAGTCATGACTTTGCAGATGAGATGAAAAAGGAGTTTGAGATGTCACTCATAGGGGAGATTAAGTTCTTCATTGGACTACAGATTTAGCAAATGAAAGATGGAATCTTTATTACTCAGTCCAAGTATGTCAAAGAGGTGTTGAAGACCTTTGGCATGGAAGACAACAAACCGGTTGGTACACCAATGGTGACTGGTTGTAAACTATCAAAAGAGGATGACTCGGCATTGGTAAATGAGAAGGAATACCGATCAATCATTGGTAAATTGCATTATGTAGTGCATAGTAGACCGGACATTGTACATGCAGTGCGTATTACCGCTCAGTTTCAGAAAAGCCCAAGAGAATCCCACTTGGTAGTAGTCAAGCAGATTCTTAGATATCTGAAGGGAACTATTGACTATGGATTATGGTATCCATACAATGATGATTTCAACCTAAAAGTGTTCACAGATGTTGATTGGGCTGGTAATGTGGATGATTGGAAGAGCACAACTGGTGGTGTATTCTTTCTCGATGGTAGACTGGTCTCATGGATGAGTAAAAAGCAAAGTTGTATCTCTTAGTCTAAAGCAGAAGTGGAGTATGTTGCAACTTTTATGAACTGCACCTAGACTATTTGGATGAAGCATGTATTGAATGGCTTCAAAGTTCATGTATCTGAACCAGTAAGTATATTTTGTGACAATACAAGTGCAATTAACATTTCCAAGAATCTAGTTTTACATGCTAGAACCAAGCACTTTGAACTCAGGTATCATTTCTTGAGGGAAAAGGTTCAGAACAAAGAGGTGGTATTGGAACATGTTTCCAGTAAGGAGCAGTTAGCAGACATATTCACCAAGCCTCTCCCAAAGGCTACCTTTACCTATCTGAGAGGTGAATTAGGGGTGCTACCCCTTCAAGAGGCTAACTAAAGGTTTGTGCTCCACATCAGTCAGATCTTACTTTGCTATATCTTTTTAGGATTGATGTGTTGAAGGATGCTACTCCTCAGGGGGAGCAGCATAGTGGAATAGGGAAGCTCGTGCCTCCACTTTGGCATTGTTGTCAAAGGGGGAGAAGATGTGAAGCGAAGAAGATATCTGCAGTATTAAGGAGAAGATGTGATGGAGAAAGAGAGATATCTTTGTATATTGCCATCAATGCCAAAGGGGGAGATTGTTGGTATATGTGTAGAGTATGTTGACATGATGATATTGTGTTGTCATTGATGTCAATATGTTGAAGAGTGAACCGGTAATATGCTAAAGAGTGAACTGTAATATGTTGTAGATGAACCGGTTTATTGAAGTTAAGCAACTGGAAAAGTGAACCGGTATAATGTTATGAACCAGTATAGGTGCAAAAGGTGAAGTGGTACGTTTGTCCAAGTGAACTGGTATATTGAATGTTTTCTATCAAGGCTTAATATGGTATGACTACCAGTTGGTAATCCTAGCCTCAGGGTTTCCGGTTGAAGTTTTTCGAGCCTATGTGATTCAACCGATGGCATTGTGTGATGAGTTAGCATTGTAATGGAGATCAAATTGTGTTGCCATGTTAGCCTCATGCACGTGAAGAATCTTGCATGAAGGGGATTGATCTGATCTACCTTGGGAATGTGCGAAGTCCCTGCAAATGGTGAAGAACGCGTGATGGGTTATCGCCTCCAAGAAGCGGTGAAGAACGAACGATGGAGAATGACTTGAGATCTGTTCAAGACCGTTGTATTCAAATGCAAAGTGTTCAATGGGTAGGATTGAACCGACTAATTTTCTCAACCTAAATGTCTAGGGTTTAGGGTTTATGCTACCGACCTATCTACTTCCTATAAGGTCGATGTTATTTTTTATGTTGAAGTTGTTGGAAAATGTTGTGTGTGTATCTAAGTGCAGAGATATGTGATTCTTGCCAGACCAAATAAGAAAATTGATACCTGCAAAGTGTGTGTGCAGAAGAAAGGAACTAAAATGGATCTGCATTGGCATTGAGTGTTGTTACCAGATCATTCTAATACCTGTTGATCTCTAATCACTTCAATAGTTGGAAAATCCCTTAACAGGGTAGCTTTAATCAACTTGTTGTAAATCCTTTAACAGGGTGACACAAAGCCATTGAGTTCATAAAATCCTCTCACAAGGTAACCTTTAACAGGGTTTAACCCTTAACCGGGTATTCTAGCCATCCCTTAATCAGATGATCCCTAACAGGATCGGTTCCTAATAGAACTTGTTATATCAGTCTTTAACCGAACTAGGCTCTTAACAGAGTGGACTTCTAAACAGTTCAAAAATAGCTTGTGGGTATTCATCCCCACCGTGGTTTTTCCCAGTTGGGTTTCCACGTGAAAAATATGTGTGTCATACGTGATGTCCTTTTCATGTGATGTTTTGTTGTTTTCTATCAAGCGATGAATCATGTTGATCTAGCAAGTTATTATATTTTTGATGACAGATTACTTGTTTATGCACAAGGATAGTGTGGAAATGAGGGTGTAGGTTGTGTGGAAAGATAAGTGTTTATGGTTTATATCTTTCACAATCTCATTGTGCTTAACTGGTAGTAATCTGGTTCTAACTGGTGTTAGTGATAGCCAGTCAAGTTCACTGTTTGCAGACAAACCGGTTCAGGAAAAGTTTTGTGCCTGTACTAATTCACCCCCCCTCTTTGTACTGGTTTGGTACTCACTATTCATCATTGAGTTATTAGATTTATCAGCACGGTGATTTGTATGTTGGTACGGAGGTTGATTCCCTTGGAAATTTTGCTGAAAAGGGGGCTTGGCGGGTGAGACTTGGGCTCTTTTTAGGTTGACAATCTCACTGGAGAAGGACCTTAGGAGATTCTTCATATCATTAACTTCAACAGCTAGAGAGGTGGTTTGGGGAGTAGGAAACAAATACATAGACTACAGATCAGACGTACTAGGAGTAGCTTCTTCAAAGACTTGAGTGGATATCTCAGGGAACACTGATATTGTGGGGCGAGGGGATAGCTTCTCGACATCGATAAGGTTATTTTCAGCTTGGACTGCTATGTCAAATACTTGTGGAAGAGTATTGCCTCCTAAAGATTGAATCATCACTGATATATCAGAATTGAAAGCTTTTAAATAGAATAAGAAAGCCATATCTATCGGAGGGAGAGAAGACAAAGGTATCCCCTACCATGTTCACTAAAACCTCAGATTAAAATCGGTTAGTGCTTCCATTGGATCCCTCTTTATTATGATTAGTTGGTGCATAAGGATGATCTATTGGCTTTATCCAAGAATCTCTGATAGAAACAATCTCCTAGCTGGTCCCAATCTCCTATAGTGTTGGGGCCTAAGGATCTGAACCAATCCAAAGTTTTTCCCTTGAAAAAGGATACGGGCAATCTTAGAGCTACATTCTGTTCAGTGATGCCATGGATAGTGCAGACAGTAGCTACATCCTGCAAATTCTCCCCAGGATTTTTATGACATTCTCTTGTGAACTTAGGAACAACTTTAAGCACAGCTACAGGGATGGCTCCCCAAACCACGGGTGGAGTTGGGGGAATGAGAGGGCTACCATTATCCCAGGTCACAAAATTTTTGGGGGGAACGTGTGCCATCACAGCGTGTATGACTGCGGGAAAACTCTATGAGGATGAAGTTGTGGCTGAATGAATGGTCACCAGTGGAGGAAAAATAAGGTGAGGATTTAAAGCTATCTGACTCCTGGTGATAGGCTTATGACTCATAAACTAGCTCAGAGATATATTTGAAGTAAATTGTCCCACCAGGTGTGCCAGAAAAAAACTGTTGACTCTAAATTTTACCTTGGAAACAAACAGCCTTATGGGAAATTCAGTGATGGGGGACCAACTACACAAGGTTCATTTAATGACCTCTGGGATTGAGAAGTCAGCTCTTCCTTATGGGTTGTGAGGAAAGGGAAAAGAAGTAAACACTTAAAACAATAAATCTAAACTACTAAGGCGATGCACCAGAGCATTTTTAAGAAAGACATGAGCATACAAAACCCAAGTACATATGATTTTTTAGTCCATTCAACAATCTACAAGTTTGAATCAAGAACATAAACAAGACATAATTAAATTTCTTTGCAACATAAAGAAATACTTATCATGCATTTACGAGATAAAAAGTGTAAGACATAGTTTAATCGGCAAAATCTTAGATATATGTATTCCCAAAGTTATTGGAATTGTAATAGACAAGCGCAGAAAAGGCCATCAAAGCATACTGAGAGAAGTATCACAAAGGCCGTAGGCACAGTTTGATTAACCTTCTTAAAAAAATAGTAATAGTTTAAAAAGGCTGAAATTCCTACTAAGCAAACTTAATTGTTCTTCTTGAAAAGTCCTCCACCTCACATAACAAGGAAAAACGAGCATAAATAGAGCCCACGACTTTGGAAACAACTCCCAAACATGCCAAAAAGGCATAACCAACCCTGAATAGAAAAACCATGTTGTGTCACCCTGAAGATCACACCCAGCAAAACCGCCCCAAGACTTCACTCCCTATCTACAACAATCTTCATCTGTCATAAACCAAAAAGATTTTGCTAACCGCAGAGGGTCAGGCCAAGAAATTCTTTCAAATAGAAACGTGCCCACCAAAACATGACATTGCCAGGTAACCGCTTGCTTACTATGCTACAGGGTGGGTCCCGAAAAGAAGCCCAATCAACAATGCCTCTCCATTTGTCACCGTCACGCTACTCCAAAACTTGAATGCTAAATATGGACTAAGGGAGTAATGCCAAGCTGACAATTGTCTTGTATGCCCTGCACTGCTGGAAAGATGAAAAGGTAAAATTAAGCAACTCGACCGAAAAACCTTAGTTACAGAAATTTTAATGTGAACACATCCCTCACCCTTCCCAAGAGGATTGGAAAGAGTGTGAAGTGTCTTCTTAGGGAATGGTTTGGGAGGGAGAAGTTTGATCACCTATTCTCCATTTTGGAGACATAAATTCTTGAGAAATTGGTTTTTGGATTTGGAAGTTTTGGCTAAGTTTTGTCAAGGAAAAGATAGTCGATTTGGGCAACTCTCCTACAAACTTTTATTCACCCATTTGTAGTTTTAAGGTTGGTTGGATACTTCCTCATGTGTATTTTTTTGTAAATTTGAAAGGATTGTTTGTTGTTTTTCATTGTTGTTTTCTTATTAAGCTTAGGAAGATGTTGAGTTCTTCCTTGTGTATTTTTATTGCATGTATTTATGTTATTTTTTTGGGTGTTTCAAGGCCATACTCTCCCTTGGGAGGGTAGAGTGGCCTTGGGGTGAAGGGTTGTTTGACAGCCTAAGAGTGTAGAGGCTCTTTTTGGAAGAGAGTGATACACAAGGGATTATGGGACCCTTGCTGCATAGTGTTTTATTTATGCAATGGGGGTCATAAGGGGAGTTTGTTGACTTGTATGCCTTAAAGGGCATAAGGATTTGTTGGGACAAGTTCGGAACTTATGGTTATTCTTCTTGGATGCCTTGCAAAGGCAATATGTCCTACTTATATATTTATCCTCTAGGTATTTGGTCCACCTTCACTCCTCAAGTTATAGTCACTAAGTGACTTTGTTCATCCTTGGGTTGGGAGTGTTTGTGTTCTGTTTTCCTCTTTCTTATGTGTTTATGCTTGAGTGTAACTCATTTAGCCTTGGTTCTCCTATCTCAAGGGTGGCTTTTTGTAAGCCTAGGTTGAGATGTGACCCTCCATGGTCACAACCTACAAGCTTGTATTGCAAGTTTGTTTGGGAAAAGATCGGAAGGGAAGCTTTGGAATGATCCTTTTTTTTATTGTATTTAGTTGTGTATACACCTAAAAATGGTCTAAAGATAATTAATTGAATAAGCAGTTATTTAATTAATACTCCTCCCCAATTTAATTGAATTCACTAAGCAATTTGATTAAATTTCCCCTTTCATCTACTCGTTAATAAATCTAAGGATTTATTTAATAGGTTCATTTCATCCCCTTTAATTAATTAATTCAAATTAATTAATTCCCTCCACCAAAATCATTTCTTCTAATCCTTAATTAATTAAAACAAATCAATCATGAGTTGTTGAAATTTATTTGCCTTTTCCTATTATTTGAATTTTTAAATTCAAATTCTCCTAACGACTCCTAAACCTAACCCATTCTACCTACCCACATGTCCCCTTTCATCCAGCCTCTTCTAGAACCTTTGTGACACTTGTAACTAAGTGTTCCCTTTCATCCACTCCCTTCTAGAAGCCTCTTGACACTTGTCACCATACAGATGACAGATGTTCCCTTTAATCCAACCCCCTTTTCCAACCTCCTCCAATTTAACCATTGATATCTTCAGATCAATCTTAACCATTGATTCCTGCCACCTCACCCCTAGCCTTGAAAATCCTATAAATAGACCTCATTTTGAGCAATATGGATCCCATCTCATTCTCATCTTATGCATTGTTAGTATAGGCATCTAGCTTCTGGTTTATCATTTTTAGCAATGTTATCATGCTCAATTTTAGCTTAATTGCATCTTCATTCTAGTTCATTTTCTAGATCAATCATGAAGTCGTATAGATTAATCATGCTATCCTTGCTAGATCATGCATCTTCATCATTCAAATCCTCCATCTAAGTGTAGTCAAGTCACTAGAATTTGCATAACTAGATCTGAGAGTAAAATTTATACTCGCATTTACTAGGAGGAGATAGATCGCTTAGCTATGGTTTTACTAAATCTTCTAGCCATGCTTGTAATGATTTATTGAGTGCATTGTGGTTTCAAGTATAGGTACACTTCACACAACATGACATTTTGGTGCCCACCATGGGGCCAAAATCATCATTTTTGGCCTCTTAATCTTCAACAAACTTCATCTCTATTCGGCTCTGGTTCAGAAAGTCATACGAGTTGCTTTTCTAGGTCATATGAACTTCCTTTTAGTCTAAGGCAAAGTCTAATCCCATGTCGTACGATCTCATTTTCTCTGTCGTATGAAATATAAATGCATGTCATACAAATTTATAGCTACTAAATTCTATGTCGTACGAGTTCATTTTGGTCTCTGTGCGAAATCTAAAGTTCTGTCATACTAAGTGGAAAATTGTGTCGTACGAGTCTCTGTCTCTATAATTTTTAACAAACTGCATTTTAGGGTTTTCTGATTCTAATATGAGATTTTATAACATTAACCCTGGTTGGTTTGTGAGATTGTTGGCAACCTAACTCTTTTCTGTAGGACGATTGAAGAAGAAACGCTTGTCAAAGACATAATTCAAAACACAAATGACTACTAATGGATCTATTTTGTAGGTTGCCTAGGAATTGAACTAAACTTTGCGTATTCATTAAAGTCTTCTAGGCACACTTCAATTTTTCTAAAGGAATGAACAATCATGTATTTCGTGTCTTTAATGATAGGCGAGTATGCTCTCACCTTTCTTAGGTGATCAGAAAGCTAGACTCATCTTTTGTTTTCATTGGTGCATTTCTTTAGCAGGCCTGCCCTCTTGACGAGTAATAACCCTTAGCCTTGTTGGGAATATTTAAAATTGAGTCAAGTTTAGAGGTCCATTTCAAAAAATTTCTCTGCATGTCAGAAAAGTACCTACATAGGTCAGTTTGAATGGCCTAGTTTGAAAGAGGGTAAAGTGGAGCCAGTTGATTTTCAAGGGGTAAGGCTCAGGATTCATGTCCTACACCTTTCATTTGGCCTATGCAGTGTGTTGAAACTTTCAAAATTCAGTTTTGAGAAGTTTACCAGGTAACCATTTCGAGGGTTGAGTTGAAAGTGTATTTTAGGCACAAATGCAGATTTTATTGAGTAGCCTACTTTGAGTGATTACATCTTTTGCCTTGTTGATTGTCATGGAGAAATTCAAAATGGATTCAATTCTATGCATAAATGTGAGTCAGTTTGAAAAATTTCAATTCCTAACAAATCCATTTACTTAGTTTTCAAAGCCAAATCCATTTGTAGTTTGTGTGGTTTGACTAGTCCCTGTTTTGACAGCTAGTTGGAGCCCTGTTTCGCACAAGTGTAAAAGTTGCCTCAGTAAGCGTCATGTCAGAATGTTTGTTCTGAGATAATTTCCATATAAATGATGAGCTACATTTCAAATTTCAAGCCTTTATCAATCCGTTTGATCGGTTTTCAAAAGAGTTCATTTAGCCATCGTTTTTCAGTTATCCGTACTTTCAGTGCTATATCAGTTAAATGTAGCTGTTTTTATGAGCGCACTATTTGCATCCAGTCAGGCTTTTGGTTGAACTGAGAATTCAAAGATTTAGTATGTACTTCAAGGTACCTACATTTCAAATTTGAGGGTCTATGCAGGTCATTTGATATTTTTGAGAAAGGCGTCATGTGTTGCCAAGACATTGATTTCATCAGGTCCGTAGTGTCGACAAAGCCAATTGGCCATTTTCGCCAATTAATATCTCTTCACTTGGGACTCATCTTTAGAAACCATTTGGTAGATTTGATGCTTGCTTATCAGAGTACATGCCTGTCAGATGGCGAGCTCCAGAAAGGTGATTTGACAGACTTGAAAATTACGTGTTCGCGATTAAATGCGAAAATGTGGCGTAAGTGCTTGAAAGTTGCAAAATTCAATTTAATGGTCCAAAAATGATGTCGATCATTTCCAGATGTATGTTTGAGGTTCGTGAAGCATTTCAGAGGTCAGTTGTATGAAAACAAAAAAAAATTTAGTCGGACCCACTTTGGGGCTTGACCTGGCTCATGCCCGCGCATTAAATTTTGTGGCGAAATGGTCTTAAGTGCATGCTTGTATGTCAATGTCAATTTCTGTAGTATAGTTGGATTGGCCAAAGGATAGAATATTAATCCAATTACTTGATGATTTGGATGAGGAAATTAGTCAGCTTTTAAACAAAGGAGAAGTGCACAAGTGGAGACAAAAAGGAATAGGCATAGTGTATAGACACCGAGTGTTTCAAACTAGATATAAAGATGGGAATTTGAATTCTACAATGAACTGTAGTTATGTTAAAGATTATGAGTTTGTTGCAAATTTTTGATGCCGACTTTCAGCCAAATCTTCATTTCCTGAAGAGAACCCTTCCACATTTCAAAGACAATCTAGAACTTGGCTTAGTCAAGGCCTATTGGGCATTTGTAAACAAGGATGAAAATTTGTTAACCAGGCTCTAGTACATCAATCTATCATTTCATTTTGAGGTAGAATAGCAAGTGAATGGGACTTTTATTAATTTCTTTGGCTTTAATGGGACAGATGGTGTTTGGCAAATGGAAACTCTCGAAGGATCTGGTGGAAGGTAAAGCAAGTGCAAATGTAACATTCAATTATTCCCCTCCTTCGCTGTGGTGCGTGGCATAGTGAAAAGCCACAGGGAAAAATTCAAACAAATGCAACAGTAATAGCAACTTCCTCCCTACATGGAAGCCAGTGGAGGGTGGAGAGATTTTAAACCAAGTGAAATTTGCAGCTGCAGAGAAGGTTTGGACAAAGCAAAGTCCACGTGATAGGTAAGTGCACAGGTAAAAATGTGGAGGATGTTGTTGAAAAGCATTGAAAAAACTACAGCAAATGCACATTGGTAGCGTTGAAAACCCAAAGTGTCTTCCCTCTGTGTGGTAAACAACAAGTAACCAAAACAAATGAAATCTCCTCCCTCACGTGAGAGTGGGGAGAGCTGAAACCAAACCAAATGAAGACAATGCATTCTCCCATGCTCACATGGTGATGGAAATGGGGGGAATTGTAGTTTGAAAATTAAATTCCAGTCAAAGCATCCTCCCTGTTCACTAGGCGTGGTGTTGGAAGTGTTCCAGCGGTGGCTTCCACTCTCACGTGCCTTCCCAAATGCAGACCTCCAAGTCTCATGTGGTAGTTGAAATGGTTTGCAGAGGCCTCCCAATAGTTTACATGGTGAAGATTGGGGGGGGGGGGGAGATTGAAAATTAAAGAAAACGCTAGAATGCTTGATGGGCGTGGTGTTTTGGAATGGATGCAGCAGCAATATGCAATGTGGCTAATGTGGAATGTTGTCTTCTCCTCCCTTCGCGTGATCTTCTGCAGTGTGTGTATAAGGCAATCTCCATTAAAACCCCAGGCAAGGCACCAAAGAAGAGAGTTAATCCTCCCTCCATGTAAAAATTTCAAGCAAGATGCATTTTCTGGGCAAGTCTTTTATCCCACATTCTCTGTGGGAGGGACGTTTTTAATGTTTATATGCAATGCTCTACACTACTAATATGTCAAAGCCATTTGGGCTTTTGACACAAGGTGCTGATGAGCACCCAAGGTGGGCCCATGCATGAGCGTGGATCCTGAGGCGATCGGAGGAGGTGATCGATGGCGACCAGGTGGACCCCACACAAGCACGCTTCTTGAGGTAGACAGGCAAAATTTTACAGAGAAAGGCTGACTTAACCAGTGAGCATGTCCGAGATGGATCGACGGCTCACATGACCTCGTGAAGGCGAGATGCATGAAAGATAAGCCCTGCAAAATGGCGAAAAGCCCATGCCAAAGAAGCAGTGGAAATGAGGAGTTAAAGATCGAGCAAGTTCGCAGAGATCCGATGGCCTACGCGATTTTGAAGCTTGAAGATGCACGAAGGTTAAGCATTGCGAAATGGCGAAAGCCAGGTGGTGGGTCTAGGTGGAAGGATAGCTTGCAGGTCATCCGAAGACGCAGTGATGTGGCACACAGTTGGCACATAGGTGGCAGTCCAATGGCAATGACATGGCGCTAGGGTGGCCAACAAGAAAGCAACCCAGTGGTGATGATGTGGCTGACAAGTGGCAAAAGATGAGGTGTAATGCCAAGTGGAACCCAGTGGATCCCATTGACCAATCAGAGGCTACCACGTGGCAAAAATCAAAATTAAAATCAGTTAAATGATATAGTTGAAACTATAGAGAAAATTCAAAAAATTTAAATGATGGCCTGTTGTTCAAGATTAATTTGCCCAGGGTTTAATTTTTTGTAGAAGTATTATATATTGCCGGAAAGCTCTCGAGATGAGGAATTTAGTTATAGAATTAGTTTCAACAAATGTGGGATATTTTGGAAGCAGTTTCCATGGGAAAGGAGAAGATAATGAAATTCAGTTGGAGAAAGGGGACACATGGCATGTTTTGATGGATTCTGATATTTTTCCCTCTCCTTCTTATTCCCAATTCTTCTCAATTGTAGGGGTTCTAGTTTTTGAGAGATTTTCTCCAAGGGAGAAATCCGAAATTGGAGGTTCCAGTGATGGCATCTTTTTATCAATGCAAATGACAGTGTGTTCTATGTTTTCAGTGTTGTCTTTACTGTAGGTTTAGTTTCAGTTTGCAAGTTCACACATATGCAAGGCATGTGTGACTTTCCATGAAATTGTCTCCAAAATGTACTCAGACTCATATAATTTCATATTATCAAGGATAATTTGAGTTGTCGCTTTTAGATTCCTCTAAGAGTGTAATGTTTGTCTTTTGGGTATTCTTCAAGGAAGGATTTAAATCCTAAAACCCAGCATTAATGATTTTGAATGCATATTGGATATATATACATATAAGTATGGTTTTGTGATAGAGCAGAGGATTGTATTAATGTAAGGCATTGATACATGAAAATTTAATGTTGAAAAGAACTTGCATCTGAGATTTCTCTTCCAGTTTTATGCATGACTCTGTGGCCTGGATAAGACACTGGTCTCTTGTAATATTGAAAGGTTGTCAGAACACCATTTAAAAATCCAAAATTAGAATATCTTTTATATTTTATGTTATGTGGAAGTGTCCCTCCATCTCATGATTTAAAAATGTTGAGTTGCAAGTGTGGATCTAGCCCATCTGCAATTACCTCTTAGTTTTTGAACCTTTTGAGATCCATCTGCTTTTGATTGATGCAGTCCTATGTGTAATAGATCTGATTAAATGCATCAAAGGTATACCTGCCTAGGTTTTGCAGAGCCTGAAGAGTAGAAGGATTCATATCCTTGTCATGTTGTCCAAGCCCTGAGGTGTTTCATTGATTGAGATTGGCTATCTCATAGATAGATTTGCAGGTATACTTGGGTTATCACTTTTGCTGTACAACAAAAATGGCAACTTTGTTGGGGAAGCTGAATAGAAATTGCCTAATTTCATCCAGTTAATCAGTTCATTGTGTATGCGCAGAGTGTAAATTGATTTTATGATGAAGAGAATAGTTCTTGTTCTGGATCTGTAACATGATATGTTTTACATGTCATATATTGTATGAAGGAGTAACAATAAGAGTTATATTGCTTAGTTGTGAGCAAGTCCTTGCAGTTGTATGCAAATTTTTCCCCAATTCCTTATTGGGTGGCAACTCTAGTCTTTGTACTGGTGCTTGAAGGAAGTTTGTATTCCAAGACTTTCACAAGATTAATAGATAATTTTATGAATCATATTAAGGTGCAGATGGTTTAATTAGCAGATTCATAGATAAGTGCTTTCATCATAAAAGCCTGAGAAGAAAGGTGCAGTAATAGCCTGGAAGAGTGTTTATTGCAGCGAGATCGAAGGAGTAAAGAGAATTAAATTTGTGATTGAATGGTTCTGATGTTCAAAATATCCTCTATGCAAGAGGTGGCGGCTTTGATGTAAAAGATCGTGCCAAAGGTGAAGTAAATCTTCAGATCTACAAGTTTTACAGCTGCAAATCTCCAGGTATTTTCAGAGGATTTAAATGCAAGACATCTCTTCTAAAATTTTGAATGTATAATGTAGTTTTCCCATTTAGTGAATAGTACTAGTAAAGAGGGAAAGAGAGGAATCAGAAAATTAATTTGCATATCTATGCTACTGAAATATTCAGTGTATGTTATCTTTTGTAGTATGCAAATTTAGGAAGAGCTTTGTGTCGAGCAATGTTGTGAAATAGTTTCAGTATGAGGATATGTGCTTGAAGATTTTACATAAGATTGTATAATCATTTGTGGGAGTAAGAGTAAATGCGTAGTGAGATTTTTCAGCCTCAATCTTATCCACTTATGACCATGTCCAGTGAAATAGAACAGCCATATAACAGAAAGAGTTTCAGTATGAAGTATTATGCTGCTCTAAATTTTGAAGGTATTCTGGGTTACCCAAATCCCATACCCACAGAAATTAGAAAGTATTTGCCCATTTTTAGTGGGAAGAAATCAGAATCAACATGTCAACATGTTAAAAGATTTTCAGATTTGATAGGAGAGTTTGAAATTTGCCAAGAAGATGTATGCATGAAATTGTTTGTTCAATCATTGAAAGAGGATGCAAGGGATTGGTTCTCTTTTTTGTCGGCAGATTGTATTTCCTAATGGGAGGAATTAGTTTCAGATCTCATGGATCAATTTGATGAGAAGGTGAGTGATTCTAACTTGCTAAAAGAATTCACTTATATACAAATCAGGGAAGATGAACTGGTACCAACATTCAATATCCGATTTTCACAAGCTTTGTCTAGGATTTCCAGAAAGTATAAACTTGATGATAATGTATGTCTGGATGTTTATATGAGTGCATTTAATGAAAAGATGAGCTTCTTATTGATAAATAAAGAACCCAAGACATTGCACGAAGCTTTTAACATAGCTAGGGACATGGAGAATAATTTAAAATTTGGGATAGCTAAGAGATTTATGTCTGTTGTGGTTTCTTATCAAAGCACCTTCAATGGTGAAATACCATGTGAAGTTGATCAAATCATTCCATGTCTAGGTGCATCAAGCTTTGTAGTTCTGAAAGGTTTTGTTGATGCATGTCTTTCAAATTTAAATGAGAGTCAAGAACCTCTGTTGTTAATGCCGGTTGTCTCTCACAGTAATGATGGAATGATCAGTGGGAAGTGTTGTGAAAATGTTGATACAGAGATTGATATATACAAGGGATATGTACCATTTGATTTGTATGCCGGTTATGTTGATTATGTGGCTGCTAATTACCAAGTGAATCATGCATCTCTCTAGGATAATATTAATGAAAATAATGATGGTGATGATCATCGATCTTTACATGTTGCTCATGTATTTGATGTTGAAATACCAAATACAAAGGGATTACTAAGTGTTGCTATTTGTGCGAGTGAAAATGTGTCATATGATGAAAATCAGAATTGTTTAGTACAGACAATAGCTAATCTTCACTTAAACATTGATAATGTCACTTGTGTTGAGGATGAAGTAAATGTATTTTCAGATTTCACTTCTTCTAATCATGTTGATAATCTTTCTTTTTTGAAAGATACGCACAATGTTAATTCAAAAAATTGTAATGGTACACATGATTGCGATGAAAATATAGCACACACGGATGGACAAATTTATATGGAATCTCACATGGAACAGCAAAGTGCAATGCAAGTCCAAAAGATTGTAGAACTTAAGAAAGCTCTTGAGGTTGTGGATAAGAAAGTTCAGATATTAGAGAGCCTTCGAGCTGTTGATGAAGACCTTCTGCAATATGGTGAAGAGAGTTCTTCGGAAAAGGACTGTGAATTGAATGCATGTATACTTGATGAACATGTTGATCTAACAGATGGTTTTATGATAGAAATTTTTAGTGAACATGCTGAAAACTCATCTGATGAAGTAAATGGTAGTGATGTTCATTTTCATTCTTTGGCTAATGACGAGTGTTCTATTGGTGAAGAAGATCAGTTGTGGCAAGATAAGTATGACTATCTTGATTTTCAGAATGATGGTCATAGGATAAAATCTCATGAATGTGAAACATGGAACACAGAGGATTGTTCCAGCCAAGTGTCAATTTCTTCTTTGCTTGATGAAGATGATTATGATGATCGGATGGATGGTGTCTTTAGCAATTTTAATAATGCTTTATTCAATGCTGATATAGATACAGACCAGCCACTTCAGTGTCATAATGTTCATAAGGGGATTCTTCATTTTGTTTCTAACCCTTTGTATGAAGAAATAACTGATCAGCCAGATGTTGTCAATGGTAAACTAGTCCATAATACTGATGAAATTCTGAACAGCAATAGCATGGGTTGTAAAAATTTATTTCATGATGGAGGTAAGAGGCATGGGTTATGTGATGATCATTTAAAACCACAAATGAAAGTGTTTTAGGTGGATGTACGCTTGAAAGAGAAAGAGTTAGCTGAGGATTTGCTTCAGCTAGAGGTATGCATTCTTTTCCATGAATGGGATGTTGAGAATGCAGAGGTTTTTAGTTTGATAAGCAAGGATAGTATGAGGTGTGATTAGCATAGTGAAGTGTCACGTCCAGATTGTAACATGTATGCTCCTTGTTTGCATCAGTTGACTAGTAATGCCCCTCATTCTATAAATTTAAATGGTAATAAGACATGTGCTGATAGGAATTGCAATGTTGAAAATGAGTGTTTAATTTTTCAAGTTCAGCATGATGATGTCCTTGCAAATGATAGAGTTGAGTGGGACAGTGAAAGGTATGGTAGCTTGTGGGAATGCCCCTATGGTGATTTGTCTCATGACTTTGTTTTTGTTGAAGTAATGTATGATTGTAAAGGTCAAAATCAGACAAATGGCATGTACACCTGCTATTTCAACAACATGATGGTAAGGTTTGATTATAATGATTATGCTCAGTTGTTACTGGAAAGTGCCTTTGTTTCGATCATGATATCAAGAGATGAAAATTAGATTTTTGATAGGGGTAAGTGTTGAGGAAGGTGGAGCAACTATGATCAGTTTTAAGCATGTTTGTATCTATTGTATAGTTGCTTTGCTTCAGTTGTGTGGTTTTCAATAAAGTGCCCTGCTGTTTGGGTAGAATAAGGAAGCCCTGCTTTTGAAATGAGATGAGAAGAGAAGAATGATCCATCTTTTGGGGTGGTCTGCTTAACCATAGATATTTAGATCCTTGTGTTGATCTTGCAATCAACCATCCCCAGTCAGAGCCACTGTTGGGACTATTTAAAATTGAGTCAAGTTTAGAGGCCCATTTCAAAAAATTTCTCTGCATATCAGAAAAGTACCTACATAGGTCAGTTTGAATGCCCTAGTTTGAAAGAGGGTAAAGTGGAGCCAGTTGATTTTCAAAGAGTAAGGCTCAGGATTCATATCATACACCTTTCATTTGGCCTATGCAGTGTGTTACAACTTTCAGAATTCAGTATGGAGAAGTTTACCAGGTAGCCATTTCGAGGGGTGAGCAAAAAGTGCATTTTAGGCACAAATGCAGATTTTATTGAGTAGCCTACTTTGAGTGATTACATCTTTTTCCCTATTGATTTTCATGGAGAAATTCAAAATGGATTCAATTCTATGCATAAATGTGAGTTAGTCTACAAAATTTCAAGTCCTAACGAATCCATTTGCTTAGTTTTCAAAGCCAAATCCGTTTGCAGTTTGTGTGGTTTGACTAGTCCCTATTTCGACAGCTAGTCAGAGCCCTGTTTCACACAAGTGTAAAAGTTGCCTCAGTAAGCATCATGTCAAAATGTTTGATTCAGGCTAATGTAAGTATAAATGATGAGCTATGTTTCAAATTTCAAGCCTTTATCAATCCGTTTGATCAGTTTTCAAAAGAGTTCATTTAGCCATCATTTTCAGTTATCCGTACTTTCAGTGCTATATCAGTTAAATGTAGCTGTTTTTATGAGCGCACCATTTGCATCCAGTCAGGATTTTCATTGAACTAAGAATTCAAAGATTTAGTATGTACTTCAAGGTACCTACATTTCAAATTTGAGGTTCTACGGAGGTCATTTGATATTTTTGAGAAAGGCATCATGTGTTGCCAGGACATTGACTTCATCAGGTCCGTAGTGTCGACAAAGCTAGTTGGCCATTTTCGCCAATTAATATCTCTTCACTCGGGACTCTTCTTGAGAAACCGTTTGGTATATTTGATGCTTGCATATCAGAGTACACGCCTATCAGATGGCGAGCTCCAGAAAGGTGATTTGACCGACTTGAAAATTACGGCTTCTCGATTAAATGCGAAAATGTGGTGTAAGTGCCTAAAAGTTGCAAAATTCAATTTAATGGTCCGAAAACGATGTTGATCATTTCTAGAGGTATGTTTGAGGTCCGTAAAGCATTTCAGAGGTCAGTTGTATGAAAACAAAAAAAAATTTAGTCGGACCCACTTTCGGGCCCGACCTGGCTCATGCTCGCGCATTAAATTTTGTGGCGAAATGGTCTTAAGTGCATGCTTGTATGTCAATGTCAATTTCTGCAGTATAGTTGGATTGGCCAAAGGATAGAATATTAATCCAAGTACTTGATGATTCGGATGAGGAAATTATTCAGCTTTTAATCAAAGGAGAAGTGCACAAGTGGAGACAAAAAGGAATAGGCATAGTGTATAGACATCGAGTGTTTCAAACTGGATATAAAGCTGGGAATTTGAATTCTGCAATGAACTATAGTTATGTTAAAGATTATGAGTTTGTTGCAAATTTTTGATGCTGACTTTCAGCCAAATCCTGATTTCCTTAAGAGAACCCTTCCACATTTCAAAGACAATCTAGAACTTGGCTTAGTCTAGGCCTGCTGGGCATTTGTAAACAAGGATGAAAATCTGTTAACCAGGCTCTAGTACATCAATCTATCTTTTCATTTCGAGGTAGAACAGCAAGTGAATGGGTCTTTTATTAATTTCTTTGGTTTCAATGGGACAGATGGTGTTTGGCGAATGAAAACTCTTGAAGGATCTGGTGGAAGGTAAAGCAAGTGCAAATGTAACATTCAAGTATTCCCCTCCTTCGCTGTGGTGCATGGGATAGTGAAAAGCCACAGGGAAAAATTCAAACAAATGTAACAGTAATAGCAACTTCCTCCCTACATGGAAGCCAGTGGAGGGTGGAGAGATTTTAAACCAAGTGGAATTTGCAGCTGCAGAGAAGGTTTGGACAAAGCAAAGTCCACGTGATGGGTAAGTGCACAGGTAAAAACATGGAGGATGTTGTTGAAAAGCATTAAAAAAACTACAACAAATGCACATTGGGAGCGTTGAAAACCCCAAGTGTCTTCCCTCTGCGTGGTAAACAACAAGCAACCAAAACAAATGAAATCTCCTCCCTCATGTGAGAGTGGGGAGAGCTGAAACCAAACCAAATGAAGACAATGCATTCTCCCATGCTCACATGGTGATGGAAAAGGGGGGAGTTGTATTTTGAAGATTAAATGCCAGTCAAAGCATCCTCTCTCTTCGCTGGTTTTGTTGTTGGATGTGTTCCAGCGGTGGCTTCCACTCTCATGTGCCTTCCCAAATGCAGACCTCCAAGTTTCACGTGGTAGTTGAAATGGTTTGCAGAGGCCTCCCAATAGTTCACGTGGTGAAGATGGGGGGGGGCAGATTGAAAATTAAAGCAAATGCTAGAATGCTTGTTGGGCATGGTGTTTTGGAATGGATGCAGGAGCAGTATGCAATGTGGCTAATGTCGAATGTTGTCTTCTCCTCCCTTCACATGATCTTCTATAGTTTGTGTATAAGGCAATCTCCATTAAAATCCCATATTTGTGCAAGAGAGATAGTAACTCTCCCAAGACACTTGCCATATCGTGCCCCCATTAGTGTTTGGAGTCAGATAATACGGTGTTGAGAATCTATTGCATGAGAGTTAATGACCATATTCTGATTAGCTATTGGGTGTGTACCTAAGTCAACAAGTAAAGGTTTTCATTCTTAGCCAACTTCCTTAGGGTTTAGCATGCTTGGAGTCACTTATCACATCATGTGTTTGCTGTGTATTCATCCCTAAATTGAAAAAAAAAATCAGACACTTAAAACTGGAAAACCAAAGTAAAATATAAAAATTCAATGATCAAAACTCAAACAAGCAAGCAATTTTTAATCATTGTTCAAATACCTATTGTACAAGTCAGGATTCTCTGTCATATTTCTTGATCTTCTATCGTACGAGTCATAATTCTATGTTGTACAAATGCTTTTTATATGAAATCTCTGATTGGTCGTATGGTCTTGTAAGTTTGGCCATTCTAAACTGCATTTGTCGGTCCAGAGTTGTGTCTTGCATGCTTGTTTCAGATTTGTCATTTCTTCCTGATCAATTTGCAGTAAACATAAACACCTATTATCTATTATTCTATGCTTAAATTGTCTGCTTGGTTTGCTTGGTCAAGTTATCATCTGTCAAAATCAGACTTTAGAAAATA
The DNA here is from genome assembly GCF_030272615.1 of Cryptomeria japonica. Classification (NCBI taxonomy): domain Eukaryota; kingdom Viridiplantae; phylum Streptophyta; class Pinopsida; order Cupressales; family Cupressaceae; genus Cryptomeria; species Cryptomeria japonica. The sequence goes on along the minus strand of NC_081412.1, from coordinate 434,894,399 downwards.
TACACCTTAAGATTTTCAAGTGCTCACCCTCAACAAGTTCAAGATCTAAACATCTCAAAGTGAATTATCACTCACTTTGGTGAACTGATCACTCAAACTTAGTTTCTCATCAGGATCAATCATCCTTTATCATGAAATTGAAATGTTTGGTCAGGAAAATCTTGTCCCACATCGTAGGATATATCATTCATACTGGACTTGGTTCTTATCAAATCACCATCATTGCACTCCTAAACCAAAGATCGACAAACTTGCAAACTTTTAAACACTTGAATTCTCTTTTAGTGTTATATCACTCTATTGCCTTGAAATTGACAATTGATCACTTATCCAAAACAACTTTTAGACAATCAAACCCCTGAAATGGAAACATAAACATTTGAAATAGGTGAAGATCATATCAACATGGAATACCAAAGCAAAATACAAGTAACAAGTCAATATATCAGAGAAATCAAACAAGTTCAAAATCAAAATCTAAAACCTCACAAGGATTTAAATACATCTCAAAAGAAAGGTGGCTCTTTTATGCACATCTTAAAGAGATCCCTAAAGGATTTGGCTAAAGAAGATCAAAATTGTGCACCCATATCTAACAATGATCCATCCATCTATAAGAAAATTGATTGTCCAAAGACATCTATTCGTACACCTCTTGAAATCTTGTAAGAACCTTTCATAGCATCCTTGCCATACAATACATCCAAAGCTAAAGTTCCCCAAGGGATATCCATAATTGCCATCAAACCTATTTTAGAGGATCCTATTCAAAGCTCATCTCCTTCATATCCAAGCGTTAATTCATTGTAGCATCCCCATAACGCCTCCTTGCAAATTGAAGTCCTCATTAATAGAATGCTTGTTAAATGTGTCCTAATAGATGGGGGAGTTGGCTTGAACATTTTCTCTATGAACCTTGTCCATGCTCTAGGCTATTCAGAAGATGCAGTTGATCCCCGAAAAAAGATAAAAATAAAAGCACATAATGAAGAAGAGCATTCATCTAAAGGAAGGGTGATATTACCCATCACAGTGGGACCTTTGTAGAAGGACATAGCATGCCAAGTTCTAGACATGGACCTACCATACAATATACTCTTCGGGAGACCATGGATTGAGGACATACAAGCTACTACATCAACATGTCATCAGTGCTTAAAATTTACATACAATGGATAGGAAATCACAATATCATCAAACTCAAATCCATTGCAGTGTTGTAATAATCTAAAGTCAGCTCAAGAGGTCATTGTTTCACATAACAGAGAAGTAGCAGCTTCAAGCACACAATCGAAGGGACAATCATCTTCATCAATTATGTCAAGTATGGAAAAACAAATGTAGCTAAAAGATCAAGGGAACAGAGAATATTTGCTATCAGGGAAAATCAAACAAGAGCAACTTCAAATTGAGAGGGTTGAAGAAGCAGATATAGTAGTCGATGTAGTTCACACGTATGCAGGACAAACATTAGGAACTAGTTCATTTAAATCAGAATCACATTTGACTGACACGGACTTAACCGAGGATGATCAAGATTTTCTTATACGAGGTCATTCTGATGAGAGTATCATTCTAGACATGGAAATACATACTGAAAGCTCTGACATCTCTATCATGACCCCTAATATCTTTGAAACTATTCAACCTAAAGATCCTTTATTCTTAAGCTATCCTGAACCTATGGACTGGGAAAATGAAGAACATACTAACATTGATACCTTACCTAAGGACCATGCCATATCCTTATATATTAATGAAATTAAACCCACAACAACTTTCACCAGGGATTCCGCTAATGTATCTTCAGGTCAAGTTGGTGTTAAATCTGCTAGTCGCAAAAGTGAAAATCAAGAAAACAATATCAAGTCTAATGTTGAAAACCATTTATTGGCAACATTAGATCACAAAATAGTAAAAACAAAGGACGCATCTAATGGTGAAAACCTCCTTGAGGCACCGGAAGATGGGAGATTTGACACCTTACCTGAATTTTATCAAGAGAACTCATTTATATGGATAAAACTAGCAAAGGTAGTTACCATTGACACAATTGATCTACATCCAGCAATCTCTCTATTAGAACTAGCAAGGCAGAAATACTTGAAACCATTCAAAAGATGGCAAGTCAATTTTACCTATTCATATACAGATATTGCAGGGTTCAATCCATATCTTACAATACATCACCTGAATATCAGTCCAAGAGCAAGCATCAATAATAGAACACAACATGGATCAGGAGCAGGGATTCTATTCATCACACCACAAGGGCATACAATCCCGTAAACATACAAATTAAGCTTTCCATGCACAAAAAATATAGCAGAGTATTAAGCATTGGTAACAGGTATCAAAATGGTTGTAGAATGGAACATTAAAAAAATTCAAGTCTTTGGAGACTCTCAGCTTGTCATTAATCAAATCAATGATGACTACCAAACAAAAGATGACAAACTCATGCCTTACAAAAAGATGGTGGATGATATCAAGAAGTACTTTGTAGAAATAAATTTTGAACAGATTCCAAGAAATGACAACAAAGCAGCAGATGCCATGGCTACACTTGCTTCTCTATTACAGACATAGGAAAATAAACAATGTTATGAATTCCTGGTTGAAGAGTTATTTCATCCCGCCTTAATTTGTCCTAATTCCCAAACCATTTGCCAACTTATTGGACATGATTCCTCCCGCTATGGCCAAACTTACACATACCTGAAAGACAATATCGTACCTCTTGACTTATTGAAGAACCAAAAGAGAAACTTTATTCGCCAATCCTCACATTATACTCTCATCACAGATACCCTGTTTAAACGAGGTCTAGACGGTACTCTCTTAAGATGTCTTGAACAAGAAGAATCTGAGAAGGCCTTACATGAATTCCATAATGACATTTGTGGCACTCATTCAAGCGGTCTTACCCTTTCGTAAAAAACTCATACGCTTGGGCTATTATTGGCCGACTATGGAATGAGATTCTTTTCAGATAGCTAGAACATGCAAACAATGTCAGATCCATGGAAATTTGATTCATGCACTAGCACAAGAACTTCATGCTTTAGCAACATCTTGGCCTTTCAGCCAATGGGGTCTTGATCTAGTAGGAAAGATAAATCCTTCTTCATCTAATGGTCACAAATTCATCGTGGTAGCTATAGAATATTTTACAAAATGGATTGAGGTGGTACCTCTCATCAACATCACAAGAAAACAAATTGTTGCATTTATCTTGAATTATATCATCTGTCGCTATGGAATACCAATGACCATTATCACTGATAATGGGTGACCATTCAAGAATCAAGATGTACAAGAGCTATGTGAGAAGTTCAAAATCTAGCACAGACTCTCCACAGCATATTATCCACAGGGAAATGGGCAGGCAGAAGCATCTAACAAAACTATTCTGAAAATCCTTAAAAAGATAGTGAATGATAATGGGAGAGATTGGCATATTCAACTAAATCCTACTCTATGGGCCTATCGCACCAGTATCCACACACAGACAGGTGCCACATCTTTCTCTCTTGTATACAGATCAGAAGCCATATTGCCAATCGAAGTAGAGATACCCTCTCTACGTGTGTCACTAAAAGGTCTCATCCCAGATGAAGAACAATGAGTATCTAGACTACAAGAGTTAGAATTAATCCATGAATGCAAACAAAATGCCTTTGATCATTTAAAGGTATATCAACAAAGAATGTACCAAAGCTATAATCACAAGGTTAAACCATGAAACTTTCAAGTGGGAGAACTAATGCTAAAGGAAAATCCACGTAACTAGGCAGATCGAGAAAAGAAAGGAAAGTTTGAACCAAACTAGTTAGGTCCATTTGTGGTCACAATAGTATTTGGATCAGGAGCATATCACCTATCAACATAGGATGAAGATCAGCTTGAGGAACCTATCAATAGCATGCACCTGAAGAAATTCTATGTCTGAAAATTTTGAAAAATAAAAAACAGTGAAAAAAAAAAAAAAAGTGCAATAAAAATAGATGATGAAAACCTAGCAAACAGGCACTATCTGTTCGCTAGATCTTCCATCTATTAATTCATGCATTCTTTCCACTTGCATTCATCTTCCATCAACACTATTCATATGCATCATAAGCCTTTGTACATACGCAGACATCCCAGGTGGCTTCTTGCCATGGTTTGGATCATTGGATATATCATAATGACTTTGTTTTTGGGCTTGGGGCAAAATCCTACACCTAGCTGGGAGAAAAACTCTTGATCATTTTGAGCTAAATTAAATAGGTAGAACAACAGTTAGACAACTCTTATCAAGTGAAAACTGAGACACATCCAACATTGAACACGAGATCAAACTGTCAACTATCAAGCTATCACAAAATAAATCTAAGCACATCACACACTTTTCAGTGGATAATATCTTTTGGATAATAATTTTAACATGATTGCTCAAATTTTCTATATTGCTTTTCACTATCATGATTTCTGAGTGACTCTAGGATGTCTTTGACTAGAGGAACAAGGAAGAAACATGATATTTTTCTTGTCTGTTGTCTGAAAATTAATCATTAATATGTGCAAATTTGTCTCGGGACATGATCATTAGAATATCATTGAAGACATTTCCGATTTGCGTATCGAAATGATTAATACTGCCTATTTTATGCAAACAACACTCAGGTCATCTCGGTTGAATTATACCTTGATGCTTGTGTTAACTTGCTATATCAAAATCCAGGAAAGAAGTGCTCAGGTCATCATGGTTTAATTATACCATCGATGTTTGCACTCACTTCCCACATTTCAAAAAGCTCAATGATGACAAAAATGCAAAATAATCTAGTGACTGGTCTGGTCCTAGTTTGCATCTCATTGCATTTTCATTTGCATTTTAGCTTGCATTTCATTCTTGCATGGGATCCTACATGCTCCTTTTATCCAAGGTTAAATCTATCGTACGAATCATAAGAGTATCATCACAAGTGTATATGCAATCAGAATGATAACTCATATCTCCTCATGATATTATCAACCTAGCTCAAATCTTATGCTATCTCCCTCAATAGAATTAACAATCAGCATATCCAAATATTTCTACAACTTGATATCAACAAACTATCAGTTCTTTATCTAATTAACCTTATCAAATCAAATCAATCATTCAAACCTAATCGATTATGATCATGTCTTATACAAGATGTATCCTTCTTGAAACTAGATGATCTGATTCTGATTCATGTCTTATATAGGATGTATCCTTCCTGAAACCAGACCTTCTGATCATGTCTTATACGGGATGAATCCTTCCTGAAACCAGACGCTTTGATCATCGTTGTCTTATACAAGATGTATACTTCCTGAAACCAGACTGAATTTCGATCTTATCAATCTAATCGATCAATATTTATCAATCTTACCAATCTAAGCAATCAAGCTAATACAAGAACTTGCATTTTCATCAAACACAGTTGCAGAAATCAAATCAAATCTATCGGGATATCAATTTTGCAAAAAACTCCAAAGATCAATTATCTCAATTAATCTCCCAAGGGGGCATCATCATACCAGAATTTAGCAATCAAGAGCTGGGGCATCCTATCAAATCATTATCAATATCAAAATGAGATTATTCTTTGAATCAACGCATCATCACACCTCGCTTCAAAGAGGGGCAAAATGTATACACCTAAAAATGGTTTGAAGATAATTAATTGAATAAGCAATTATTTAATTAATACTCATCCCCAATTTAATTGAATTCACTAAGCAATTTGATTAAATTTCCCCTTTCATCTACTTATTAATATATCTAAGGATTTATTTAATAGGTTCATTTCATCCCCTTTAATTAATTAATTCAAATTAATTAATTCCCTCCATCAAAATCATTTCTTCTAATCCTTAATTAATTAAAACAAATCAATCATGAGTTGTTGAAATTAATTAGCCTTTTCCTATTATTTGAATTTCTAAATTCAAATTCTCCTATCTTCTACCACTTCTAAACCTAACCACTCCTAAACCTAACCCATTCTACCTACCCACATGTCCCCTTTCATTCAACCTCTTCTAGAACCTTTGTGACACTTGTCACTAAGTTTTCCCTTTCATCCACTCCCTTCTAGAAGCCTCTTGACACTTGTCACCATAGAGATGACAAATGTTCCCTTTAATCCAACCCTCATTGCCAACCTCCTCCAATTTAACCATTGATATCTTCAGATCAATCTTGACCGTTGATTCCTGCCACCTCACCCCTAGCCTTGAAAATCCTATAAATAGACCTCATTTTGAGCAATATTGATCCCATCTCATTCTCATCTTATGCATTGTTACTATAGGCATCTAGCTTCTGGTTTATCATTTTTAGCAATGTTATCATTCTCAATTTTAGCTTAATTGCATCTTCATTCTAGTTCATTTTCTAGAACAATCATGAAGTCATATAGCTTAATCATGCTATCCTTGCTAGATCATGCATCTTCATCATTCAAATCCTCCATCTAAGTGTAGTCAAGTCACTGGAATTTGCATAATGAGATCTAAGAGAAAAATTCATACTCGCATTTACTAGGAGGCGATAGATCACTTAGCTATGGTTTTACTAAATCTTCTAACCATGCTTGTAATGATTTACTGAGTGCATTGTGGTTTCCGGTATAGGTACACTTCACAGAGCATGACAAGTTGCAAAGAAAATACGTGTATTTGGCAAGTCCTCATTTAGTAGAAATGAGAGGCTTGATTTTGTTATCTACCTATTTGTATTAAGGGAAATATGATGTAATAAGCATATTTGCTTGAATAGTTTCATTTCAAGAAATAAAGATGTATTTTATTTAACTATATTCTTGCAAAGAAAGGAATAGAATTTGAGTTATTTACCTATAGATATTTGAGTTATTCTTTGTTGATATTTACTGTTAGGACCCAGAAGCAACTGAGAGGGGGGGGGGGGCTGAATCAGATGTCCAATAATTTCAACCCAAATATAACTTAATCAAACTTGATGCATAATACCAGTAAACCAAACTTAATGTCAGTGGACAGTTTAATAGTTAATAACAGTACCGACAAATTTTAATGCATGAAACAGAAAAACAAATAACATCCACAACACATAACACATATATTTGTACATGGAAACCCTGTAAGGGGAAAAACCATGGTGGGAAACCTTACCCACAATCAGATGATACTACTATAGATAGTATGTGTGTACAAATGGGATTTGCACATGCAAAAAGGCCAACTGCCTAGAGCTCACTGCTCAATGACAAAATCAGAATTAAACCAGTACTAAATTCAGCATATTATCGCAGTAGCATCTTCATATGCTGAATTCAGTACTAATTAAGCTCTGATTGTCTTCTTCAAAACCTTCCTTTAATCTTCAAATCATGTTTGCATGAGTGGCTCTGCTTATATTCGCATATACCTTATTACATTCCTCTTCCACTACCATGTTAATCTCACAAATGAGATCTTACATATATACCAAAACCTAAGATCAAATGTGTAGGTCGGCTCACTAAGATTATTATAATTAAATCAATATGCGATGCATCATGTCGGCTTAATTCATTTACAATAATAACTGATCAATAAATCATCTCCATAACATGTTGTGCTGATCTGGAATAGATAACGCTTGCCAGTCCATAACCTAGACCAATTTGCCAGTAACAGAAAATATGCAAACTCGATTAGACCAATAACCAAATCACCAAAACCAAGTGTCCAATCCATGTCTTCCACATAATCAAGTGATCTCCATATGATAACAAGTCATCCTCTATGCTGGTGAACAATATAACCTGTCGGTGAACCAAATACTGGTGACTATGCATAAGTCACTGAACATGCTGGTGAACATAACCAAAGATCTCTAGAAGGATAGGTGTTGACAAGTGTTGACATCAATGACAAAACCAATGCAACACATACATAATACCAACAATCTCCCCCTTTGGCATTGGTGGCAACACAAGATAGAAAACCCATCTAAGCACCAAAGCGGAAATGCCAAAAACCAAAAACCAACAATCTCCCAAAGAGATCAATTACCTTTATGAATATACCTTTATCAATCTGTGAAATCTACAATCCTAAAAAGAATTTTATCTCACCAATCATAGACATTTCAAATTCTTCCTGCATCTTATTAGAAAAGTCTTTACACAATCTATCTTCTCCTCCAAAAATTATATCATCAACAAAATCTTCAATAACCAAGATGTCATAGTTAGTCACTTTGAAATATAAGTTGTTGTCAGTATTACCTTTCGTGTAACCAAGATTCAAAAGATATTTGTCCAATCTAGCATACCAAGCTCTAGGAGCTTGCTTCAATCCATATAAAGATTTCCTTAACCTACAAACCATATCTTTGTTACTTGTCAAAAAAAATCCATCAGGTTGTTCAATGTAAACTTCCTCTTCAAGATCACCATTCAGAAATGCAAATTTAACATCCATTTGATATACTTTATAGTTCTTGTGTGCTACAAATGCTAGAAATAGTCCAACTACCTCAATTCTAGCTACCAGTGCAAAGGTTTCATTGTAATCAATTCCCTCTTTCTGTGAATATCCCTTACACACTAATCTTTTTTTTTTTTGATTACCTTACCATCTTCATTAAGTTTATTTCTGAATACCCATTTAGTTCCAATTACATTTTTGTTTTTAGGTCAGGGAACCAATGTCCATGTGTTATTCTTTTCAATTTGTTCCAATTCATCTTCCATAGCTTTAATCCAATATTTATCTTCACATGCCTCAATAATTGATGCTGGTTCAATTTGAGAAAATTAGACATACCTCTTCATTTTCTAGTCTTCCTCTTGTCATTACACCTTGATACTTATTCCCAATTATCTGACTTTTAGAGTGATTCAATCTTACATACCTGGGTGTATTCACTTGTTGTTGTTCTTCAGTCACTGTGGAATTATCAGATGATGCTGATGTGACTGGATCAACATTCTGTATCGATGTATTTAGTGTAGGTTCATTTGTGATTATCTCAACTGCCAGTTCAGAGTCCATAGACCTTGAATTACCTCTAAACTGTTCATCAATCTTCATATTAAAACATCTATATGCCTTTCTTTTAGATGAATAACCAAGAAATATTCCTTCATCACTTCTAGGATCAAATTTACCAATATAATCATCTCTCCTAATATAACATTTGCTTCCAAATATTCTGAAATATTTAAGAGTAGGAGTATTACCAAACCATAGTTCATAAGGGGTCCTACCAGTGTCACCTTTGATGTGAACTCTGTTGAATGTGTAAACTGTTGTATTGACTGCTTCTCTCCAATACACATGAGGTAGGTTTGCTTATGATATCATGGTTCTAGTTGCATCCAGAAAAGTTATGTTCTTTCTTTCCACAACTCCATTTTGCTGGGGTGTTCGAGGTGCTGATAATTGTCTTCTAATTCCATTCACTTCATAGAATGTATTAAATTCCTTAGATGTGAATTCACCTCCTTGATTTGATCTTAAACATTTTATTTTCTTACCAATTTCATTTTCTACCATTACCTTAAATAGATTGAATTTCCCAGAAGCTTCCGATTTCTCCCTGAGAAAACTAACCCAACACATTCTAGAATAATCATCAATGATTAGCATAAAATATCTATCTCCTTATAGACTTCTAGTTCTTGTCAGACCACATAACCAGTATGAATTAAATCAAGAACATTGTTGGATTTTTCTAGAATAATCTTAAAAGTTTCTCTAACTTGCTTTCCAAATTGACATTCCTTACATACTGGATTGTGAGACTTTACAATCTTAGATAAATCCCTTACTGCCTTAGTTGTACTAATCTTTACAATGCAATCAAAATTCACATGAAAAAGTCTCTTATGCTATAACCAACTTTCATCAATATGTGCAATCAAGCATGTCTTCTTATTGTTATTTAAGTGAAGGATATTGCCTCTAGTCTGATTACCGGTTGCAATTTCCAAACTAGTTCTATTCATGATTTTGCATTTACCATTCTTAAATTGTAACTGAAATCCCTTTTCAACTAATTGACCAACACTCAAAAGATTATGCTTCAAACCTTCAACATAATAAATGGTGTCAATATTGTGCTTACCATCAAAAGATATAGTGCCTTTTCCTCTGATCAAACAAGCTTTATCATCCCCAAATCTTACTAGACCTCCATTGTATTCCTAAAAGGTTAAGAATTTACTTTTATCACCAATCATATGATGTGAACATCTGGAATCAATAATCCATTCATCCTTTTCTTCAATTTTAGCTGTCAGGGCCTGCTCTACTGGTTGTATAGTAGGTGTCGGTTGATCTTCTATTATTGCAACAAAATCTCATCCATTGTCTGCCAGTTCCTCATCAGAATCATCAGTAACTCTTTTAGCTTCTTCTTTCAATCTTGCATGTCTATCAGGACACCTAGATGCCATATGACCAATTTTATTACAGTTAAATCATTTAAATAGTGCTTTACCTTCATACTTACTTCCAACTAGACCTTTAGGCATTTTCCTTGTAAATAGTGCTTCAAGCTCTTCCAATTCTGTTAGGATTCCCAAAGATACTGAGAGGGGGGGTGAATCAGTATCTGACCGGTATAAGAGTTTACTTGAATTATAACATGAAAAAAACTTCAAAACTAAGTACCGGTAAACCAAAAATAATGCAGAAAATAAGAACAACCACAACATAAGAGACACACCATAACACAATATTTTAACGAGGAAACCCAATGTGGGAAAAACCTCGGTGGGATTTGTGACCCACAATATTCACTCACTGGCCAATAAGGGAATATTACTATTTACAATAGGGGCCTGCACATGCAGGAAGGCCAAGTGCCTAGAGCTCACTGCTCAGTTACAAAAGAAGTCTCACTGACTTACAAAAATGGATTATACAAATCCAATGTCTTGTATTCCTTCAGATTAGCATCTACTATGCCAAATTCAGTACCAGTTTAAGCTCTGCAGTATACATAAATCCTTATTCAATATATGCCTTACAATTCACATATTAGGTCTACATTAATCCTTCTATCCATTCCTCTACTAAATGATCTACAGTGATCTCATACTTATATGAGTCATATTACAATCCACCAAGTCGGCTTACAAAAGTTTTTACAATTAAATACAAACTTCCTGTTGGCTAGGGTGTCGGTAATCTTCCTTTTCGGTGCTGGTGTAGAGTCTGTCGGTGCTAGTGCCTACCGATATCACATGATTATAAGGTTTCCATCAATGACAATACCTTCAATCACTTACAATTTCTCATTGGAGTGTGCATTTTCCAACAAGTAATACCCCAGTTACAAATGAGTTCTGTAACCTTTGCAATCTCTCTTTTGGTTCAATCCTGCATTGTTCTCTACTTTACCAGATGAACCTCTTTTCTTCTCTCTACCTCTGATGTACCGGTTCTTTTCTCTTCTTTCCTCCCTACTGCAACCTTACCGGTTTAGCTCTTCTCAAACTTGCTTCTTCTATTCTATGTCGGTTCTCTGATCACTCTGACCTGCAACTACTTGTCACCACTAGTACTCTGTTTACCTTTGCTCACTGATGTTGCCTTCTTTTTAGTTCAACCCCTGCTAGTTCACTTGACTGTCAACTCTGAGATAGTTCACTGGTTGCTCTATTCCTTACTGGTTAAAACCCTCTGACCAATTCTCCTTCCAACACTCAATCAGTATGATCTCTGATGAACTCTCTGATTGGTTAGCTCTCTGATGCACTTTCACACTCTGATTTTCAATATCTGACACCATAGCATCTAGCAACATCAAACACTTAGGTCTTTGGTCGACATATTTATCTTTGAGCTTTCCCACCAAGGTGGACATTCAAACTTGGTGCACAAGGGTTTTCTCCACAAACCATGAGGTATACCAAATCCAATCAGATCTGGTCCCAGAGATTGACCACCTGCAATAGATCACTCAACTCTGCCAATCACGTTGCTTCCAATACACGTTTACTATATTTAACAAACATTTTCTATTTGTCGGTCTGCACTTGTTAATCACAATGAATGATCTTACAACTACCTTCAATGAATCTGATCTGCATCCGCACAACCTGCATTGATCATCACAACACAGACCTCCACCTTTCAGTTTGCCTCGAGCTGCAAACTCCTACAACTCACCAATGATTTTTGAGGTCGATATTAAATGCAGACTTAGTCGGCACCAACCTCACCGGCTCATACTTCAACAATCTCTACACGTTTTACACCTAGAGTCTATGTGTCTTCTTTGTTGGCATCCACCTCAACTTAGGCCACTCTGTCAGTTTAGGCGTAGACACTGGCCACAACACACAATCAGTATACTTCATACTACTGGTCTTCTTACCATATCGATCATGCACTAACCAATCAACCTTAGAACCATGCAGTCTCCTATTATGTCGGTGGGATCCCATTATCCTAGTCACCAAACTTGTAAATCCACTACATTCTCCTTTGCATTTGATGGGAGCCTTTGACTATGCCTCTTTGCTAGCTCACTGATTGTCCTACATACCAGTTAATAATGCATCTTCAAGTGTACCAGTAATAACCTTGATGACACAATGCAATTGAAATTCAACTATCATGCATCAACCTACATCTACATTCTAGTTGACATCAACTTCTCATAGTAGATCCATGTCTGCAAGTGCTAAGATTTTCCTTCTCCTTCATTAGCTTGGATCTTACCTTAACCAGTTTGTCAAAGTGACAAACCCATCACTTTTTTACTCTTCCTTCTCTGTCCTAGCAACTCATCATGCCTTCTCTTGCTGATATGGTGCAAATCTCTGATTTCACATGCTAGAGGCTTTTGATGTTTCAATTTGGTCATCCGGTATGTTTCTTCAACCACATGCCTTCAACTTCTCTGACTATCTTATTGTTGGGACTGATTAAAATTGAGTCAAAGTTTGTAGGCCTATTTCAAAATTTTGCTCAGTATGTCAGAAAGGCACCCAAATAAGTCAGTTTGAATGCCTAGTTAGCAAGGGGGTAAAGTGAAGCCAGTTGATTTTCAGAGGGTAAGGCTCGGGATTCATGTCCCACACCTTTCATTTGGCCTATTCAGTGATGTGCAACTTTCAGAATTCAATTTGGATAAGTTTTTGAGGTACCCATTTTGAGGGGTGAGCTGAAAGTGCATTCTAGGCACAAATGTAGTTTTTATGGAGTAGCCTTCTTTGAGCGATTATATATTTTGCCCTGTTGATCACCATGAAAAAATTCAAAATGGATTCAATTTTATGCATTAATGTGAGTCACCCTGCAAAATTTCAGGTCTTGACGAATCCATTTGCTCAGTTTTTGAAGCCGATTCCGTTTGCAGTTTCTATGTTTTGGGCAAGTCCCTGTTTCGACAGCTGGTCGGAGCCCTATTTTGCACAATTGTAAAACTTCCCTCAGTAAGAATCATGCCAAAGTGTTTCTTCCAGGTTGATTTCAGTATAAATGGTGAGCTACGTTTCAAATTTCAAGTCCTTATGAATCCGTTTGCTCAATTTTCAAAGCTCAATCCGTTTGTAGTTTATGATGTTTGCACAAGTGTAAAAATGTCCTGGTGAGCGTCATGTCAAAATGTTTGTTCCGGGATAATGTTGGTATAAATGGTGAGCTACATTTCAAATTTCAAGCTTTTATCAATCCGTTTGATCGGTTTTCAAAAGGACTCATTTTGCCATCAAATTCAGTTATCCGCACTTCCAGTGTTATATCAGTTAATGTAGCCGTTTTGGTGAGCGCGTCATTTGCATCCTGTCAGTCGGGTGATCGAACTGAGAATTCAAAGATTTAATATGTACTTAAAGGTACCTATGTTCCAAATTTGAGAGCTTACGGAGGTCGTTTGGTATTTTTAAGAAAGGCGTCATGTGTTGCCAGAACATTGACTTCATCAGGTCCGCAGTGTCGACAAAGCCAGTTGGGCATTTTCGGAAATTATTATCTCTTCGCTCGGGACTCTTCTTGAGAAACCGTTTGGTAGATATCATCCCTGTATATCAAAGTACACGCCTGTCAGATGGCGAGCTCCAGAAAGGTGTTTTGACAGGTTTGAAAATTACGTCTTCGCGATTAAATGCGAAAATTGTGGCGTAATTGCCTGAAAGATGTAAAATGCAATTTTATGATCCGAAAATGGTGCCGATCGATTCCAGAGGTGTGTTTGAGGTTCCTGAAGCATTCCGAAGGTCAGTTGCTTGAAAACAAAAAATTTTTTAGTCAGACCCACTTTGGGGCCTGACCTGGCTCGATTGCAATTCGCCAGTAAGATGGTAAAAGGCGACTTCATTTGACTGTGGATGGATAGACATATATCCAAAATGCTAATGTGTAGGCCAAAGTGAGAAATATGTCACTTCATGTTATTTTGCAAGTAATATAAACACACTAGATGAGGTTGAGGAGTCAATGCTGTCACTATATTGTGAGAGGGCATAGATTAAAGATGGCTGGAGACAATATCAGTTTTAATATGGAGAGAGATTTTGATCGCATAATATTTGTTGAAATGTTTGAGCATATAAAAACTACGGAAGGCTCCCAAGGATATGAATTTCTACCAAATCAAACCCCCCTCATGTGCCTTTTCATCCTGTGCATAGAAGGAGACAACAGCGAACAACACACAGCCAATTTCAATAGCGAATGCAACATAGCAAATAAAAGTCAGCCAATGATTTTTCTTTCTACGTGGTGTTTTGGGGCTGCTGTCAAATGCTATTGCAAGTTTATGTGGTGTTTGAAGTGTAGCAAAGAAACCATGCTATGGCAGATCATGTTTTTGACAAAGGGGTTGTAGGAAGATGTAAAGCAAATATTCCAAATTCTAGTTAACTTCCTCCCTCACATGGTCTCCTTTGGGTAGCAACAGCAGCAAATTAAATAATCAAACAAATGAACCAGCTCCCCCTTGTCTGTGACATAACTGGTGTTTCAAAGGCTACAAAACCATCAAGCAAATCCCCTTCACGTGGCATGAAAAACATGTAAAACTCTGAGTTAATGCCAGAGCCAGCACCATTTAGTCCCTGGGTTTGGAGGAGGTATTCAAAACTTTTCAAATAAATGCAGATTGAGGCGTTGGATTCCCACAAATTACAAATTGGTTAATGGTAATCCAAATGGCCTAAACTTTGTTTTCCTCCCTGCTGTGTGGAGTAGAGCTCTAGAGATTTAAAAGCCCATTGCAAACAGCAGCCATGTGGTGTTTGGGGGAGTGAAGTTATCATCCAAAGCTTCCAGCAAATGCACATTCTCAGGTGTAAAATAAACCCATTATCTTCTACAAATGCCTTAGCAGCTGCAAATCATTTTCTTCCCTTGTTGTGCATTGGGCCTGCGTGGAATGAAGAAGGTTTTAGAAGTTTAATGAATGAAATTGGCAAGTTAAAACCCCTGTGAAAGGGAGAAGAGGAATAAGTTTTAAACCAAATGTGATCTGTAGATGCAAACAGCAATTAGATTTTCCCTCCACGTGAGCCTTTCAAGAGAATGCAAATCAAATAAGATGCCAAAGACTTCTCCTTTGCCTAAAAATAGAGGCATTCAAGTTATAAATGAAAGGCAGCCATTAAAAACGCAGGAAAAGCTTCAAAAGGGCATTCCCAGGCAAAACGTTTTGTCCCACATTGGCTGGGCAAGAGCATTTTTAAATGTTTAAATGTAAATCCACACAGTAATATAATGTCTAAGCCATAAAGGCTTTTGACACAAGATGCCCATGGGCGCTCAAGGCGGGCCCACACGCGTGAGCACGCTTCCCGAGGTGAAGGAAAAATTGACTGGACGAAGACAAAGTGGACCCCATGCGGGCACGCTTCCCGAGGCAAGCAGGCAAAATTTTGCAGACGAAGGTCGGGTTAACGAGTGAGCAGGTTCGAGATGGATCGACGGTGCGCGCTATTTCGCAAAGGGAAGATGCACGCGAGTTAAACCAGCGAAATAGCGAAAGTGAACGAGAGCCGTCCATGTGTCGTGATAGGTGGCAGTCCAGCAGGCGGGTCCCGGTGAGGTGGCACGCAGGTGGCGGTCCAGTGGCGATGACGTGGCGACCAAGAGGCAGTGACGTGGCCGACAAGTGGCAAAGGATGAGGTGTCATCTCAGGTGGCGCCCAGTAGACCCCATCAGCCAATCAGACCCCGCCACGTGGCAAGGCG
This sequence comes from Cryptomeria japonica, assembly GCF_030272615.1. Classification (NCBI taxonomy): domain Eukaryota; kingdom Viridiplantae; phylum Streptophyta; class Pinopsida; order Cupressales; family Cupressaceae; genus Cryptomeria; species Cryptomeria japonica. Next base: position 434,878,211 of record NC_081412.1, on the reverse strand, counting down.
TCAGAGCACAAATGGAGGCAAAAATTTAAATTTAAAATTGTTTATTATATAGTTTATACTATATTAATAAATGAAAAATTTAAATGTTCGAGCATATTGGGGAATTAATTCGCCCAGTATTCAATTTTTGGCCAAGGTATAAAGTGTTATATATTTTCGGAAAGCTCTCGGAGCGAGGAATCTGATTATGAAGTTAATTTGGACAAATGTGGGATATTTTAGAAGCAGTTTCCACGGGAACAAAATTCAGTTAGAGAGGAGAGACACTTGGCAATTTTCAGTTGTGAATTTGTTTTTCTTCCCTCCTCTTTTTATTCCCCATTCTTCTCAGTTGTAAGGGTTCCAAAAATTTGGAAAATGCTCCAGATTTGATGGCTTCCACTTTCTGAATGTCAGGATCCAAATTTGTAAATGCTTTTGGTTTGTTTTAGGGTACAGAGGATTGCAATGCATTGTTGTAAATGTGATCTTAGTTGCAGGTCTTGCTTGTGTCAGGCATGAGTAACTTCCCATGATTTTGTCTCTGTGTATGCATTTAATTGTTATGAATTGAATCCTCAAGGAGGCTTATAATTTGTCATCTCAAGGAGATTGTATGATTGTTTGTAGGCATTCTTCAATGAAGAGTTTAAATTCTATAATCAGTCATAAACAATGGAATGTGTCCCAGATCTGATAATTTTATGAATGGATTGAGTAATGCATTAGTACAAGGTATTAGTGCAGGGAAATGTTGTAAGGAAAAACAACTTGCATCTATGATTTATATTTGTAGTTCTGTGTGTGACTCTGCTGCCCAATGAACAAGGCACTGGTCTTTGACAGATTTGGGAATGGTCTCAGAACAACAATTTAAAAGATAAATCTATTTCCCTTTATGTTTAGGGGTGTGTTCTTCTCATTCCAAGCTCTGTTTTCATTTATGATTTATACAGATCTAGCCAATCTGTAATGTGTTCCTAATTCGGTGAGCTTGTGGAATGGTTTGTCTGCTCATTGTTGATGCAGTCTTATGTTTGTGATTGTTGTATTCAATGCATCAAAAGGGTGTCCCCCCCTAGGTCTAGCAGAACCTGAAGTGCAGGAGGATCATTAGGATCCTATGTTATGTTGTCCAAGCCCTGAGGTGTTTCATTGATTGAGATTGGCTATCTCATAGATAGACTTGCAGGTATACTTGGGTTATCACTTTTGGTGAACAACAAAAATGGCGACTCTGCTGGGGAAGTGTTGTAATAATTCATGTTGAATCGAATCCCATGAGTCTAGCCAAAATTCATTTGGGGAAGAGTCTTAGAAGTTTAGAAATCTGAGAGTCATTTTCAGATTTGGAAGTGTATACCTTGCAAATTTTTGTTGCTAAGAAATTTGAAAATATTGTGTGGCTCTGCTGTGTGGTGAGACCCAGAAATCTGAAAGTGTTCAGAGTGAAGATCAGTGGTTAAGTTTTATTCCTCTTCAGGGAGGTGGCGACTCTGTAAGAACGAACCTGAGATTTGGAGGAGTTCTTCAAATTTCTAGTCAGAAGTGCAGTGAAGAGCAGCAAAAAATTTATCAGGTATTCCCCAAGGTTTTTATGAAATTATATGTTCCTTATAAGGTGAATCAGTCACCATAGAAAGGAAAAGAAATTTGCAGTATGCATACTTCATGTTTTTGAAACAAATTTCAGTTATTATGATCAAAGAAGTATGTAGTTCTGAAATTAGTGACTGCTTGTATTTTGAAAAGAATTTGTAAAATAGTGAGATGCATGGTCAAAAAATAATGGTTCAGTGACTATTATAAAACCTGATGGATCTAGATATAGTTCCTAGATCCGTGAATCCTTTGTCAAATTTGAAAGAGATCAATATAGAAATTGAAAAATGTCTTCAAATGATCCAAGAGAGATTTGTCTGGTTGTTAAAAGGGAAAGTAGGGCTAAGAAGTAAAGGAGAATCATCATATGTCTTCTATGAAAGATTTTTAGCTGCATTGAATGAGCTTTCAACTAATAATAGACCCCCTGAGTCGGTTTTAATTGAGATATTCCTAGAGCTTTATGAGCCTAACTCAGTTAATTGGTCTACTGCCTTCAGAGAAGAATGTGTTGAATCTATTAAAGAATGGATAGATATGATTGAAAGTAACCAACCTGAAAATATACACAAGATTAAAAATAATGAAGGAGATGAGCCCCTAAGTGGATATGCCTCTTATGATGCTGAATGTGATTATTCTCAGCATGAAAGTTCAGATGTGTATTCAGAGCGAGAAGAAATTTGTGAGAACAGTGATTGTTCAACTAATCATGAACCCGTTGAGGTTTCAGATGCTAATGATGTAGATCACCTTGTTGTTGATTTCAATCCACAAGATGTTTGCAACCCCAGTTATGAAACTATGTTGCAACATGTAGCAACACATTATGAGCAGCGTGATAAAGGATATGATGCAGATGCAAGTTGTTGTGATGATGAAATAAATGCGCATAGGGACATGAACACTACAGATCCAATACCTTTATCATATTGGAGCAATGTTTACAGCTCAGAGGATGAAGCCAAGGAAAATGAAGAAGAAGGTTCACTATGTAGTGAGCAAATTTCAGAACTCTTAGCTGCTGATTTTAAGAGATGTGGATTCAAAAATGTGCCCAATATTTCGTACCCACTCAGTATATGTTTTGATTCTGATGATGTTTTTGAGGGTGTAAAAAATGATACATATGATGTTGATTCTCTTCCTATGTTTGACAGACAAAATGACAATGCATATATGGTTGATAGGTATGATAATGAAGGTTCATATGTTGATATGAATTCTAGCTTTGATATGCATTATGAGGATCTACCTTTTAGAAGACATGACAGATCTGGGGTGTTTTTCTCAGATTTGCAAGGAGGAAATGAACCATTGGCAAGTAAAAATCATGTACTTTCATGTGTGCAAAATGCTGATAGTCTCTGTGATCAGCAAGTGGAAGTGCAGTCATGTTATGAGGAAGTTTTCCTCTCTAGTTTGCAAGCTGTCATTGTGGAGAAGTGTTCATCATTTGAGCAAACTAGTAATATAGATGTGCCTGATGTTTTCAACTTTCAGAATGAGTTAGACTACTTTCCATTTCAGCTAGAAAAAAATGGTAAAGAGTATGGCACTCTTACGTCACCTGGTGATCAGCACGTTCAGCATTCGTTTGGTTTCCAAAGATTGATTGATTATGAACATGCTACTGATTATGTTTTATGTGACTAGCTGATTAGAAGTGGAAGTGTCTTTGATCGGGCAGATTGGAATGATGATCTCAACTTACCTCCGGTTAGTGGAAATGAAAATCAAGTGTTTGACAGAGGTAAGAATTGATTTCAGTTTTGATGGCCTGAGGCCATTGATAAGTTGTATATTTTGTACAGTTGCTTTGCTTTCAGTTGTGTGGTTTTCAATAAGGTACCCTGCTGTTTGGGTAGAATAAGGAAGCCCTATTTTGAGAAGAGAAGAATTGAGAGAAGAATGACCCATCTTTTGGGTGGTCTGCTTAACCAAAGATATCTGGATTCTTGTGTTGATCTCACAATCAACCATCCCCAGTCAGAGCCACTGTTGGGACTGATTAAAATTGAGTCAAAGTTTGTAGGCCTATTTCAAAATTTTGCTCAGTATGTCAGAAAGGCACCCAAATAAGTCAGTTTGAATGCCTAGTTAGCAAGGGGGTAAAGTGAAGCCAGTTGATTTTCAGAGGGTAAGGCTCGGGATTCATGTCCCACACCTTTCATTTGGCCTATTCAGTGATGTGCAACTTTCAGAATTCAATTTGGATAAGTTTTTGAGGTACCCATTTTGAGGGGTGAGCTGAAAGTGCATTCTAGGCACAAATGCAGTTTTTATGGAGTAGCCTTCTTTGAGCGATTATATATTTTGCCCTATTGATCACCATGAAAAAATTCAAAATGGATTCAATTGTATGCATTAATGTGAGTCACCCTGCAAAATTTTAGGTCTTGACGAATCCATTTGCTCAGTTTTTGAAGCCGATTCCGTTTGCAGTTTCTATGTTTTGGGCAAGTCCCTGTTTCGACAGCTGGTCGGAGCCCTATTTTGCACAATTGTAAAACTTCCCTCAGTAAGAATCATGCCAAAGTGTTTCTTCCAGGTTGATTTTAGTATAAATGGTGAGCTACGTTTCAAATTTCAAGTCGTTATGAATCCGTTTGCTCAATTTTCAAAGCTCAATCCGTTTGTAGTTTATGATGTTTGCACAAGTGTAAAAATGTCCTGGTGAGCGTCATGTCAAAATGTTTGTTCCGAGCTAATGTTGGTATAAATGGTGAGCTACATTTCAAATTTCAAGCTTTTATCAATCCGTTTGATCGGTTTTCAAAAGGACTCATTTTGCCATCAAATTCAGTTATCCGCACTTCCAGTGTTATATCAGTTAATGTAGCCGTTTTGGTGAGCGCGCCATTTGCATCCTGTCAGTCGGGTGATCGAACTGAGAATTCAAAGATTTAATATGTACTTAAAGGTACCTATTTTCCAAATTTGAGAGCTTACGGAGGTCGTTTGGTATTTTTAAGAAAGGCGTCATGTGTTGCCAGAACATTGACTTCATCAGGTCCGCAGTGTCGACAAAGCCAGTTGGGCATTTTCGGAAATTATTATCTCTTCGCTCGGGACTCTTCTTGAGAAACCGTTTGGTAGATATCATCCCTGTATATCAAAGTACACGCCTGTCAGATGGCGAGCTCCAGAAAGGTGTTTTGACAGGTTTGAAAATTACGTCTTCGCGATTAAATGCGAAAATTGTGGCGTAATTGCCTGAAAGATGTAAAATGCAATTTTATGATCCGAAAATGGTGCCGATCGATTCCAGAGGTGTGTTTGAGGTTCCTGAAGCATTCCGAAGGTCAGTTGCTTGAAAACGAAAATTTTTTTAGTCAGACCCACTTTGGGGCCTGACCTGGCTCGATTGCAATTCGCCAGTAAGATGGTAAAAGGCGACTTCATTTGACTGTGGATGGATAGACATATATCCAAAATGCTAATGTGTAGGCCAAAGTGAGAAATATGTCACTTCATGTTATTTTGCAAGTAATATAAACACACTAGATGAGGTTGAGGAGTCAATGCTGTCACTATATTGTGAGAGGGCATAGATTAAAGATGGCTGGAGACAATATCAGTTTTAATATGGAGAGAGATTTTGATCGCATAATATTTGTTGAAATGTTTGAGCATATAAAAACTACGGAAGGCTCCCAAGGATATGAATTTCTACCAAATCAAACCCCCCTCATGTGCCTTTTCATCCTGTGCATAGAAGGAGACAACAGCGAACAACACACAGCCAATTTCAATAGCGAATGCAACATAGCAAATAAAAGTCAGCCAATGATTTTTCTTTCTACGTGGTGTTTTGGGGCTGCTGTCAAATGCTATTGCAAGTTTATGTGGTGTTTGAAGTGTAGCAAAGAAACCATGCTATGGCAGATCATGTTTTTGACAAAGGGGTTGTAGGAAGATGTAAAGCAAATATTCCAAATTCTAGTTAACTTCCTCCCTCACATGGTCTCCTTTGGGTAGCAACAGCAGCAAATTAAATAATCAAACAAATGAACCAGCTCCCCCTTGTCTGTGACATAACTGGTGTTTCAAAGGCTACAAAACCATCAAGCAAATCCCCTTCACGTGGCATGAAAAACATGTAAAACTCTGAGTTAATGCCAGAGCCAGCACCATTTAGTCCCTGGGTTTGGAGGAGGTATTCAAAACTTTTCAAATAAATGCAGATTGAGGCGTTGGATTCCCACAAATTACAAATTGGTTAATGGTAATCCAAATGGCCTAAACTTTGTTTTCCTCCCTGCTGTGTGGAGTAGAGCTCTAGAGATTTAAAAGCCCATTGCAAACAGCAGCCATGTGGTGTTTGGGGGAGTGAAGTTATCATCCAAAGCTTCCAGCAAATGCACATTCTCAGGTGTAAAATAAACACATTATCTTCTACAAATGCCTTAGCAGCTGCAAATCATTTTCTTCCCTTGTTGTGCATTGGGCCTGCGTGGAATGAAGAAGGTTTTAGAAGTTTAATGAATGAAATTGGCAAGTTAAAACCCCTGTGAAAGGGAGAAGAGGAATAAGTTTTAAACCAAATGTGATCTGTAGATGCAAACAGCAATTAGATTTTCCCTCCACGTGAGCCTTTCAAGAGAATGCAAATCAAATAAGATGCCAAAGACTTCTCCTTTGCCTAAAAATAGAGGCATTCAAGTTATAAATGAAAGGCAGCCATTAAAAACGCAGGAAAAGCTTCAAAAGGGCATTCCCAGGCAAAACGTTTTGTCCCACATTGGCTGGGCAAGAGCATTTTTAAATGTTTAAATGTAAATCCACACAGTAATATAATGTCTAAGCCATAAAGGCTTTTGACACAAGATGCCCATGGGCGCTCAAGGCGGGCCCACACGCGTGAGCACGCTTCCCGAGGCGAAGGAAAAATTGACTGGACGAAGACAAAGTGGACCCCATGCAGGCACGCTTCCCGAGGCAAGCAGGCAAAATTTTGCAGACGAAGGTCGGGTTAACGAGTGAGCAGGTTCGAGATGGATCGACGGTGCGCGCTATTTCGCAAAGGGAAGATGCACGCAAGTTAAACCAGTGAAATAGCGAAAGTGAACGAGAGCCGTCCATGTGTCGTGATAGGTGGCAGTCCAGCAGGCGGGTCCCGGTGAGGTGGCACGCAGGTGGCGGTCCAGTGGCGATGACGTGGCGACCAAGAGGCAGTGACGTGGCTGACAAGTGGCAAAGGATGAGGTGTCATCTCAGGTGGCGCCCAGTAGACCCCATCAGCCAATCAGACCCCGCCACGTGGCAAGGCGTCAGAGCACAAATGGAGGCAAAAATTTAAATTTAAAATTGTTTATTATATAGTTTATACTATATTAATAAATGAAAAATTTAAATGTTCGAGCATATTGGGGAATTAATTCGCCCAGTATTCAATTTTTGGCCAAGGTATAAAGTGTTATATATTTTCGGAAAGCTCTCGGAGCGAGGAATCTGATTATGAAGTTAATTTGGACAAATGTGGGATATTTTAGAAGCAGTTTCCACGGGAACAAAATTCAGTTAGAGAGGAGAGACACTTGGCAATTTTCAGTTGTGAATTTGTTTTTCTTCCCTCCTCTTTTTATTCCCCATTCTTCTCAGTTGTAAGGGTTCCAGAAATTTGGAAAATGCTCCAGATTTGATGGCTTCCACTTTCTGAATGTCAGGATCCAAATTTGTAAATGCTTTTGGTTTGTTTTAGGGTACAGAGGATTGCAATGCATTGTTGTAAATGTGATCTTAGTTGCAGGTCTTGCTTGTGTCAGGCATGAGTAACTTCCCATGATATTGTCTCTGTGTATGCATTTAATTGTTATGAATTGAATCCTCAAGGAGGCTTATAATTTGTCATCTCAAGGAGATTGTATGATTGTTTGTAGGCATTCTTCAATGAAGAGTTTAAATTCTATAATCAGTCATAAACAATGGAATGTGTCCCAGATCTGATAATTTTATGAATGGATTGAGTAATGCATTAGTACAAGGTATTAGTGCAGGGAAATGTTGTAAGGAAAAACAACTTGCATCTATGATTTATATTTGTAGTTCTGTGTGTGACTCTGCTGCCCAATGAACAAGGCACTGGTCTTTGACAGATTTGGGAATGGTCTCAGAACAACAATTTAAAAGATAAATCTATTTCCCTTTATGTTTAGGGGTGTGTTCTTCTCATTCCAAGCTCTGTTTTCATTTATGATTTATACAGATCTAGCCAATCTGTAATGTGTTCCTAATTCGGTGAGCTTGTGGAATGGTTTGTCTGCTCATTGTTGATGCAGTCTTATGTTTGTGATTGTTGTATTCAATGCATCAAAAGGGTGTCCCCCCCTAGGTCTAGCAGAACCTGAAGTGCAGGAGGATCATTAGGATCCTATGTTATGTTGTCCAAGCCCTGAGGTGTTTCATTGATTGAGATTGGCTATCTCATAGATAGACTTGCAGGTATACTTGGGTTATCACTTTTGGTGAACAACACTTATTTCAGAGGGTTATGATGCATTACATGCATGTTGTGATATAAGCTGAGTATGACGACTTACCGGTGTTTGCATTTTTACTTTATTGGCATTTTGCATATAGATTGCATTAATGGTATGTTGTCATTGATGTCAATTGAACCGGTAATGGTATTCATGTTATTGTTGATATTATTGTTTTTGATATTGCCTAGTAACTGGTAAGAAGAGCTTTGTGGAAGATGTTGTAAACCGGTGTGTTAAGTTTGTGAGTTGAACTGTTAAACCGGTGTAAAGGGTTAAACATTTCAATGTAATGTAACAAGTAAACCCTATCAGTTGTTAAACCCTAACTGATCAAGTTTGTTGGTTCATTACCTGAAAAATGGTAATGATGGAGACATGTGTGATCATTGTATATGAGGATAAGTTCAAATTGTTTTGGCATATTTTTTTTTTGTCTAGGGAAGGAGCAAAGTGGATTGCATCTAATGCACAACGCATGATAAGTTACAAAGTCCGATGAAGCGGTGATCATGGAGCAGTTAGAATTTTCTTGAAGAATGTGAAGAGATTGTTATGATTTCTAATGGTCAAGATTGTATCAACTTGTTTGTAATCTTGATGATGAGAATTAGGTTTTTGTTGTGTTACTGACCTAATTGATTTGTATTTAAGGTCGATGAAGTTGTTTGTAAAAGTTGTTGGCAAGATTGGTAGAAACCTGTTGAGTGTGTAGTTGCCTAACTGGTGAATGGATCTACACTTTGAGTAAGGCAGATTGAAGCTTAAAAGGATCTGATCAAGAAAATGTAGTTCTATTCAGACAGGTCAAGAAAACCTGTTGTTTTCTAACAATTACAGTAGAAGTGAAATCCCTTAATTGGGTAAGCTCTAACAAGCTTGGTTACTTATTAAATCCTCTAACAAGGTGGTCCATTAGCTTGGATTCTTAAATCCTCCAGTGAGGTTACTCCTAATAGGGTATTGTGCTTTTCATCAAGACATATCTGTAAATCCCTTAACTGGGTGATTCCTAACCAGAATTAGTTCTTAACAGGACTTATTGTAAAGCTTTAACATGCTTGTCTCCTAACAGGGTGAACTTCAGAAGAGTTTAGATAGCTATCCTTGTGAGTCTCATCTCACCATGGTTTTTACCTATTTTGGTTTTCCACGTATAAATATTTTTGTCAAATGGTAAATTTGTTTTGTGGTTATGATCTTATTTGTTGATTTGATTAACTTCTAGTAAGGCATGATAACTAGAAGCATTGAGAAATGTATATGTTGAGATATGATTGAGCATTGTTGATATTCACAAGATTGGAGTTGTTTACTATTAAGTTGTCATAGCAGTCAAACCGAGTAATGTCAAGTATTCTTATGAATATTGATCTTAACTATGATATGTTTACTTTGTGTGATTGAATTTGAGTTTGGGAACTTTGTATCAGTTTTTCAATATACTGATTCACCCCCCCTCTCATTATTCTATCGGATACTTATTCTTTCATCATACCATCAATTGGTGGGAGTAGATGGACCAATGCACTAAACCTAACTTTACTGAAATTGAGCAAACATATCTTCAATCAGGCACATAACTGGGTAGACATCCCCTTTGTCTACCTTACTAACTTGTAGTAGCCCAAAATTTGTCGGTCATATCATCTTCATCTGGTGATACCATCTTTATTTGGTGAGAGTCCTACTGATTGTTATCAAACAACATACTAGTTGACAACACTTTTTCCATTAGCTCAACCTTGCTTGCTGGTTGTCAACCATACACTACAAACACATTAATCACTGGTTGGCATTGCCATAATGCAAACTATCTCCAATGACTCCAACACTAACTTGTATCTTGATGACTCCAATAACCACAATTTCAGTTGACATCCTCTTCTTACCAGTGACAAGCTATACTAGTAACCTGCTATACTAGTTGACATCAATGACACCATTACTGGTTGAAATCAATGACAACACAATACCACAATCTCCTCCTTTGGTAGTGATGTCAACACATGTAGTATCTAGTATACTACTAGTTTTCTCTCCCCCTTTAACAACAATGGTAAAGGGTACTGACAAAACTTTCTACTAGTTTCCTCTCCCCCTTTTACCTTTATACTCTGCATCCTCTTATCTAGTAACACTTGAGATAGAGGGCTTAGACATCATCTGGCACCAATTGTATATACCAGTCTGATACCAATTATTGAAAAGTGTGTCTGTGAATTTCACTTACTTGTCGGTCAAATTGCATCTTCTCCCCTTTGATATGTAGAAATTTATTCTGACACCAATTTGTTGATACCAATCTGATATCACATGAATATTCTCCCCCTATGCAGGCAACTCTCCCTTGTTGAAGGCAACTCTGCTGATGGTCTAATTGTGATTTCAATTAAATACAAATTGAATAGACATTGAAACACCTCACAAATAAGGATTGATGAGCACATCCCAAAGTCTCAAGCATACTGGTACAACCATAGACACTTGATCTCCCCTTGTGTCCAACATGTTTGATATCAATCAAAAGATATGGATGTGAACTCTCCCTAAACCACAAATCTCAGATCTTATTTGCTTGTCAAGTTCTTAACAGGAGCCCTGATTTGGACCTTGTATAGGTAGAGCTGAGCATATACAATCTATAGATGGTCTTTTAGCTCCATGATATCCATCACACTTTATGACATGATCTTATATGACCATAATGCCAAACCATGTCACTATCATGTCAATTATCAAACTGGTTAAGCAAAAATGAAGCATGCATATAAGGTTAACTACTGAACCAACAAATTGTCACATAATGCTTCTCCAATATTTCCCAAGGCATAATTTCCTTTGTCCAAGCTACAAAAGCCACTGCAATGTTACCAAAATACATTGACTTGTATAATCTGTAGTTCTAGTTAACTTCCATACCAGTAACATACTACACATACCAGATCAACATCTCTTACCGGAACACATTCTACTAACCTTTGTCTTATGGAGTCAAATGCCTTTGATGTCAATTTGTAGTTTGAGCCATCCATTGACACATGTAGTAGAAAACCATCTCACATATGTAGATGTGTAGCCAAGGCAGTAACTACACACACTATCATCTCACTTTTCCTTACACTAGTGGTAGCCTATCCTTACATTTTGTTCTTTTCAAAGTTAGGGGTGAATAATATGAACAATATGTAGCTCCCTGTAAAGTCCCGCATCTCCTTTAAGCCTTAGGAGATATCAACTATGCATTGAATATACGATACCTGCCCATTCTCATATCCTCCTTCCTCCATTAATGCTTGGTCTCACTCCTCTTCCCATTTGTAGTCCTTGGAGTAGCATTAATTTTCTTTTTCTGATTGGTTGTTGCTGCAAAAACATTGTTGTAGTAGAAAATTGTGTTCATGCCAAACACATGATTGGAGGACCTTCTATCAAACCGGTTTGACCATCTTCTTCTAGTCATGCTATTGTACCCAACAATCGGAACCGGTGGATTTATTGTTCTTGTAGGAACACTTCTCCTTTTGTTCCATGCAGCTCTTTGATTCTCATATGCTTTATAACCATTTCCATATTGAGCATAGTTGTTACACCGGTTGTCCTGTGACTAAAATCTCTTCTTCTTGCATTCATGGCTTCTATGGCCAAAACCATTGCAATCATAACAAATAGGATTTCCATTTCCTGGAATAGCCAAATAATTCTTGTTATCATAACCGAGAAGGAACATATGCCTATTTCTACATTATAAAATCTTATGCACATATGCATTACATCTTTTCCCAACACAATTACTATTCTTAGAAAAAACAATATGTCTATTCATAGACCTCATTTTACATTCATCTGCTTTATGACCATAGTCTTTACATGAAAAGCAATAACCAATGAAAGGGGACTTATAACTTACAAACTTGTTTTGCCAAACATGAGGTGATCTTATCGGTTTGGCTTTCTGTTAGGGGTCCCAGAGATACTGAGAGGGGGGGTGAATTAGTATCTATCCGATAATAAGAATTTCTTAAGTTAAAACATGCAGAACATAATATAACAGTGTACCGGTATGCAAGAAATAATGCAATAAACAGAATCAAGAATATCCACATGAAAAGTACACCATAACACAAGATGTTTAATGAGGAAACCCGGTGTGGGAAAAACCTCGGTGGGATTTATGACCCACAATATTCACTCACTGGCCAATAAGAGAATATTACTTACAATAGGGGCCTACACATACAGGAAGGCCAACTACCTAGAGCTCACTGCTCAATGGGAAGTCACACTGACTTACAATAAGGATTATACTAATCCAATAACTTGTACTACTTTACAATAGCATCTTCAATGCTAGATTCAGTACCGGTTCCTGCTCTATTCTTTACATATACCTCTGACCTATATTTCACACATTAGGTCTGCCTAATATTTTCCTTTATGCTTCTACCATCTCTTATCTAAATGTCTACAATGATCTCCTTTATATATAAGATTCATTTTATAATTTTCCAAGTCGGCTTACAATAATAAACAAAATATTACATAACAAAAATCTTGTTGGCCTCTGTGCTGGTATACTTTCTTTCTTCTGTGCTAGTGCTGGTGTAGAGTGTTCTGCTGATGCTGGTGCACTATCTTGCAGGTGTAATGCTTTGCTGGTATAATGTCTTGCCGATGCCATAGGATTGCAAGGTTTCTTGTGTAATGCTTTTCTGGTATAATGTCTTGCTGGTGTGATAGGATTGCAAGGTTGCCTGTGTAATGCTTTGCCGGTATAATGTCTTGCCGGTGCCATAGGATTGCAAGGTTGCCATCAATGACAAAACCTTCAATCACATACAATGTCTCATTGGAGTGTCCATATGCCAAAAATCTCCCCCTTTGGCATTGATGGCAACACTCATGAGAAATTTCATAAAGTATCCAAAAATGTTAGAGCTCCCCCTAAGCATATGATTCCTGTGTTTTGAACTTTCTCATTCCACTACTCCCCCTTTGGCATCAATGACAAAGGTTGTCAAGATGTCAATAAAGTTTGTAGTTTCATCTATCAATATCCTCAACCTTGTAGCTGGGTAGTTATTATCTGAAAAAGATCTCCCAAAATTAAGTTTATACTATCCATAAACTTCTTACTATCTTTTATTGTTGTCTCAGTCCTCTTTACTATACCGGTGAGATGTTGTAAATGCTCTGTCGGTGTTTTGCTGCCTTGTATTAGTGCCTCTGAAATTTCCTTCCGCAGAGATGCTAAATAGTCCAATCTTGGAGTCAGTTTAGATCTCACATGTTTTTCCTTATTTATTATTCTTTCTTTTTCTCTTTCCAGTTTGAGTAATTCTTCCTCAAAATTTGCTATCTTCTCTTCAAAAACTGATAGTGAATCAGGTGTGTTTACAAAATTGTCTACAAGCTTATTTATCTCATCCTATGTCTTGCTTATTTTCTTGTCAATATCTATAGTCAAAAAGTTTGTTTTACATGTATCTTTATATAGATTTTTGTATTCTTTCAACAAACTACATAGTTTTGGTAGAAGTGTGTCAAAAATTCTATTACACTTCTTTATTTCCTCATCGAAGAATTTCTGCTTTTCAGTCTCTACCTTATCCTTCATTGACTCTTCCTTTATTTTCTCAATATTTTCTGAAATGTATTTACACAATGTATCCAATTGCCTTAAAGAATCTTTATTATCTATATTACAGTTAGGTGCAATTACCTTCAAAATTGGTATGGAATCATCAATTGCTTTATAAGTCTGTGAGCTGCAGTCAATTATTTTCTTAATGGAGTCAAGTAATACCTCAGTCACATTTGCTGACTTGAATGTTGATGATGATCCAACAATCTGAGTACCAGTGGAAGTAACCATGCTTGTATTGACCTCTGGTAGGTCAGTTTGTGTGTACATTTCTTTTAGCACTGGTTTTCCTACTTCACTACTTACCGGTGGCACTTTTTCCTTATGTACCTGTTGTTACGGAGCCTTTAGCTCTATTGGTTTCTCTGTATGTTGTGTTGTCTCTATTTGAGCCTCAGACTCTGCCTTTTTCTCTGTATCCTTTTCTGGTTTCTCAGTTTCCCCTGCTACCAGAGCTCATTAGCCATATCTAACTTGTCAGTTGAATCTTTATCTACTATTATGTTGATCTTTTGGGTATCAACATTTATAGTATATAGAACTTTAGAACTAGGATTTTTATCCTCTACATTCATACTTTTTACTGCTGGTTGATCTTCAGTAGTTGTTGTTTTTATCGGTGGGGGTAGGTTGTCTTTAACTTTGATTCTTGGTGGTCCACCAACTTTGCCTTTCCCCTTGTCCCTATCTTTCTGATATACCTTTATAGGTTTAGGGTTCCTATACTCTTCTTGTTTTTCTTTGTCAACCAGGAATATATCCCATCCATCTTCTATTTCCTCTATTACTTCAGCAACTCTTCCTGCCATCAGTGAAATATGCTGGTGTGCAGTAGAGAATACTGACTGGTTTGCTTGAGCAATCAAGTCATCAATTTCCTTAGGAGATTTTACCGGATATACAACAAGTAGTTTCTCAATTTTTATTTTCTTATCTAGTTCTATCACTGCTTGCCTTCTAGCCTCAAGTCTTTTGAATAAATCATCAGGAATTTCATTTGCTACTTCCATCAAAAATTTCTTGTACATGTCCATATGCAGTATAACACTATTTTCAACTTGTTCTTTCTCATCAGCAGTTAGAGTGTCATAGATTTTTCCTATGTTCTTCAATTTTCCTTCCTCTGTGATTTCATTTAGTAGTACATCAAGAGGTGCCAAGTCTATGTTTGTCCTTTTCTTCTTCTTAGGTGTTATTTTCTTCTTTGGTGTGGCCTTTCTAACTGGTGATCTCATAGCTTGTTGCTTTTGCCTTGTCCTTCTAGGTAAAGGAGTGGTTGCCGGTGACGGATCTCTTTTTCTGACAACTCTTTTAAAAGTTGCTGGCATGTCACCTTCCGAAGAAGTACCTACTGGTGATAAATGAGTTTCAGGTTGTGGAGCTTCCAACTCATCCTCTATTATGCCAGTTTTCTTCAATACATCTTCCATAATGGCTTTTGCTTGTCTGGATCCTTTCCTCACAAATGCCTTAACCTTCTTTACTCTTTTCTTTGATTATATTTGGCTTTCTATAGTCTCAGCACTACCAAATACTTCTTCTTTAGGTTCATTGGGGGCTTCCAGAAGTGCTTTAGCATAAGTTTCAAGTATGTGATCATCTGTCTCATAGCCCATCTCGGTTACCCAAATTGTTCTTGGGATGACCACTTCCATCTAGATGTCATCTTTCTTAATAACAAAGCATTTATCATCTTTGTATTTGTCTACTATTTTATGGGATAACCTTATTCTTTGCTTCATTTTGGTCTTCAATGCTTGGAAAAAGTCATGAATATTGTTCTCCTTGTTTTCACCCATGTTATTGAACAGTTCTGTCAATTACTTTCCTACTGATATGTCATATCCAAATTTTTTATAACCTATACCGGGAACCTATTTTTTTATGTGTAGCATTAGGCATACTAACAGATTTCCAAATCTGAAAGTTCCTTTCTTGTCCCTTTTGATTTTTCCAAGGTTGTCAATTAGTTCATCCTTTAACCATTCACATATGTCGATTTTTGCATTGTATGTTACCATATCATAAGCACTCTTAATGCATAAACTTGAAACTGAGTTAAGTCTATTAGCATGAGTGGCTTTATAACCTAATATCGTACTTATGAATCTCACATTTATATCTTTTACATCATTAACCCTTAGAGATCTCTTGTCAAATGTTGCACTAGTTAATTTTGTAACTAGGTCATTTGGAACCTTCTTGGTTTTATCTGGTCTCTTACCGGTGGTCGGTAACCCTATGACAACTTTCACAGCTTCCTTGGTGATCTTATGAATTGCATCTAACCAGAAAAATTCTCCATGTACTCTGCTTAAAACTATCCTAATCACATCCTTAGGAAATTCAAGAATGCTAGGGATTTTTGTAAATCCTAGGGTTTCAATAATCTTGTGTTCATCCTTCACATTGCTGGTGTTATCACATATTATGGTTTTATACATAGTTTTGATTTCCTCATCTCCTAACTCTTCAATGTTGTAGTGGATGTACATTCTGGGGTCTTCAGCATATACAACTCCCTTAGGAATTTGAGAAAATGCACCTAAGGTATCATCCTTCTTTGCTATCTCGGGAACTAACTAAAATTTGGGCCTAGGTCTTTTTATTACCTCAACAATAGTAGGGTTTTCTATGTATTCAATTGTAGAGGTGGATGCCATGATTAAATACCTTTTACTATCTTGGATGGATGATTGCTTGGAGTGTGCTTACTTCTTGCTCGAAATGCCTTATCTTGGAATCTTTGCGCTCTCTGAAAATTTGAAATCACGGTAAAATGAAATGGAGCCAAAACCTTATTTTATAATGTCTTTTCTCCATCTACCACATTTATTACATGCTAGTTAAGTATTCACTTAACATTGTCTGCCGGTGATAAGTTATTTTCAACTTCTTATCTCTAACCGAGGGAATAATTAGCACATGTGTCATTTGATTGCCAAACCCTCAAGGAAATTTTCTTCAATTAGATGAAGAACTTCCTGTCGGTGGAGCACTGCTCTGTCCTTCCGGTGAAGCATCACTTTGTCCTACCGGTGAAGCATTGGTTGGTTCTACCGGTGGAGAAGTATTCCCAATATTTAGATCAGCTTTTCTAATCCATTGTTTTGAGAATTCTTGCTTAACCTCTTCAAATTTTTCTTTACCTTTCAAGCTAGCACTTTTGTTGTCTATCGGTGTTCCTTTACTTCTACAAAATTTAGCAATATGCCCAATCTTGTTACATGCATAACAAGTTACATTATTCTTCTGAATAGCTTTCCCATAACCTATGCCGGTTTGTGTTCTGCATTGATTTGATAAATGTCCAAATCTTCCACAAACATAACATCTCACATTCATTCTACAGTTTTCAGAGTTGTGACCAACTTTGTTGCATTTTGAACATTGACCGGTGGGTGTATTGATATTTTGATAATTCCTAGATCTACATTCATTTTCTCTATGACCATACTTATTATAGTTAAAGCATTTTCCATTGAATTTATAAGCATTAGGTTGTCTTACTAGTTTGCTGTGATCCTGAGTATTTGCAGTACTGGAGCTTTCACCAACTTCAAAGCCAATTCCAGAAGTGTTACCTTTAGGTTTTTGATTCTTCAACAAGGTACCAAGTTCCTCTGAGCTTTTCTTGAATTTTTCTTTGTTTTGATTTGCAGTTTCTAGTTCTCTTTCCAAGATTTCCTTTTGTCTCATCAGTTCATTTGAGTCATTCTGAGTATGCATCAAATCTATCTTCAACATGTCATTTTCATAGCTAAGTCTTGTGTTCTCATTTGCTGCATCACTTAGTCTTCTGGTCAATTCTTCTTCATTCTTCTTTCTATCCTCAATCTCTTTGCAAAATCTCATAGTCATATCATGCATTTCATTTTTTGTTGTCATGATCTCTTGTTTCAACTTGCTTATCATATCATTGAGTGATTCCTTTTCATCATTCTCATTTTGCAATTTTTCACAAAGTTCTCTTCTCTTATTTCTTGCAACAGTAAAATTTTCTTGAAGTGCCTGAATGATATCCTGAGCTGCCCTTAAATCATCTTCTAATTTGATATTTTTCAATTTCTCTGCATCATAGTCTATAAGAGCTCCTTCAAGTTGCTTCATCAGATTTTCCATCTTTACCAGTGTCAAGATCTTCCTCAAGTTGTTAAGCTTCTAAAAATAGAGGACTAGGCTTTGATACCAATTGTTAGGGGTCCCACAGATACTGAGAGGGGGGGGTGAATCAGTATCTATTCAGTAATAAGAATTTCTTAAGTTAAAACATGCAGAACATAATATAACAGTGTACCAGTATGCAAGAAATAATGCAATAAATAGAATCAAGAATATCCACATGAAAAGTACACCATAACACAAGATGTTTAACAAGGAAACCCAGTGTGGGAAAAACCTCGGTGGGATTTGTGACCCACAATATTCACTCACTGGCCAATAAGAGAATATTACTTACAATAGGGGCCTGCACATGCAGGAAGGCCAACTGCCTAGAGCTCACTGCTCAATGGGAAGTCACACTGACTTACAATAAGGATTATACTAATCCAATAACTTGTACTACTTTACAATAGCATCTTCAATGCCAAATTCAGTACTGGTTCTTGCTCTATTCTTTACATATACCTCTGACCTATATTTTGCACATTAGGTCTGCCGAATATTTTCCTTTATGCTTCTACCATCTCTTATCTAAATGTCTACAATGATCTCCTTTGTATATAAGAGTCATTTTACAATTTGCCAAGTTGGCTTACAATAATAAACAAAAAAATACATAACAAAAATATTGTCGGCCTCTGTGTCGGTATACTTTCTTTCTTCTGTGTCGATGCCGATGTAGAGTGTTCTATTGATGCCGATGCACTATCTTGCCGGTGTAATGCTTTGCCGGTATAATGTCTTGTTGGTGCCATAGGATTGCAAGGTTTCCTGTGTAATGCTTTGCCAGTATAATGTCTTGCCGGTGCCATAGGATTGCAAGGTTGCCATCAATGACAAAACCTTCAATCACATACAATGTCTCATTTGAGTGTCCATATGCCAACACTTTCCCATTTCTACTTTTCTAGAGACTTGTCTTGAGTTGTCTAGTCATTGCAGTCCTTTCATTCAATCCCTTCTTCCCACACTTTCTTTGTCTTCTACTAGGAGGAGGTCTTCTGGGTTGTTTTCTCGTGTTCTTATTTCTGATGAATCCATCTTCTATCAGCTTACCTTTGTCTTTTAGATCAACATTATTTCTTCTTGCAACACTGGTCTTCATACTCATGTCTTTAGCAGTTGTAGTTAGGTCAAGATTCTTCCTTGGAGCATTTCTAACTGTGAAGGTCTGACATTTGTTGTTTCCATTTGAGGAGACAAACTGAATGTCCTTGTGGGAGACATCTTTGCTGGTGGAGCATTCACCAACAACAAGACCTAATCCTCTGGTATCCTTGGAGTGTTTTTGTTTCTTCAACATTTTGTCCAAAGCTTCAGAGCTTCTATGAAACCCAATCCTCACTTTGAGCTCATCTTGGCACTTCTCAAGGACTTTCTTGAGATTCTCCATTTCACCTTCTAGCTTCTTATATTCTTTATCCTTGGCCTCTAGCTCTTATTTTGTTTCTTCATTGATTTTCTTGGCATCTTCTAGTTGAGTTTTCAACTCTGAGATACATTCCTCAGATTCTTCAAGACATTTGATCAACCTACAATAGAAGCATTCTTAAAAAACTTGTATTCTTTTCTTACTCTTCTAATCTCCTCGAGTGCACTTACAAGTTCTCCTTCAAGATCAACTTCAGCTTCATCTTCTTCTTCATCTTCACCATCACTGCCAAACTCATCTTGTTGATAGGATTTCTCTCAGTTATCATTTTTTGATGTGTGCATCTCTCTTTGTTCCTCTTGAGTCATGAAGAGATGGGTTTCTTCTTCATCATTGTTGTTGTTGCTAACTGATCTATCTTCATCATCTGTATGTCCATGTGTCCCATTTCTCTTCTTGCTTACACATACCATTTTTGTAGTGCTAGGTTCATTTCCATAGAGTTTCTTAAATCTGTCCCAAAATCTCTTTACCGATTTGCACTTGTCCACCTATGAAGAAACATCATCTGAGAGCTTACTTAGTATAGCCTTCATTGCTACAGTATTGCATTTAAATCTTCTTTCTACATCAAAACCTGTGGGAGGACTGATCGGACTAGAAAGACCATTAACAACCGGCATCCATACTCCATAGCCTAATGAGGATTGGTAGACTTACATTCTACAACTCCATATAACATAGTTTGAATGATCAAACATCGGTGTAGGAATTGACTCAAATCTAGCCATTGTGTTCAGACAACAAAATCTACCCAAGCTGGAGAAAGCTTACCTAACTGGGAACCTAGGCTCTGATACCAACTATAGAACACAAGATGCCACTGAGAGGGGGGGTGAATCAGTGGTTTCCAATATTAACCCTTTTAAACCTAATTGTGAATACCAGTTAACATATTAAAGGCCAAGAGGATATCGGTGAGACAAGGGAGAGATAAAGATGCAAGCACACACAAGGATACATCACATAACACCAAATGTATGAGGATAACCCAATGTGGGAAAAAAATTAGTGAGAAACGTTGTTGGAGTCTACTGCTCCAATCCAAACTCACAATAAACACAAATACAAAGTTTAGGGCACCAACCCAAGGAACACCAAACACTGATTCAGGGCACCAACCCAAGGAACACCAAACACTGATTCAGGGCACCAACCCAAGGAGCACCAACCCCTGAAACAAGCTCCAACTTAGTGATTACAATGTCTATAAACAATACAAAAGTAATACCCTGGTTACAAATGAGTTTTGTAACCTCTGCAATCTCTCTTCTAGTTCATATCTTCTCTTCCAGTTCAACCTTGCTCTATTCTCTTCTTTACCGGATGAACCTATTTTCTTCTCTCTTCCTCTACTCTACCGGTTCTCTTCTCTTCTTTCCTCTCTACTACAACCTTATTGGTTCAGATCTTTTCAAACTTGCTACTTCTATTCTATGTCGGTTCTTTGATCACTCTAACCTACAGTTGCTTGTCACAACTAGTACTATGTTTATCTTTTGTCACTACTGGTGCCTTCTTATGGGTTCAACCCTTGCCGGTTCACTTGACTGTCAAATCTAAGACAGTTCACCGGTTCCTCTATTCCTTACTAGTTAAACCCCTCTTACCGGTTCTCCTTCCACCACTCAGTTCGTATGATCTTCGATGAACTCTCTGAATGGTTAGCTCTCTAATGCACTCTCACACTCTAATCTTCAATATCCAACACCACATTATCTAGCAGCATCAAACACTTAGGTCTTTAGTCGACATATTTATCTTTGATCTTTCCCACCAAGGTGGACATTCAAACTTGGTGCGCTAGGGCTTTCTCGACAGACCATGAGGCATACCAAATCCAATAAGATCTGGTCCAAGAGATTGACCACCTACAATATATCACTCAACTCCACCAATCTCATTGCTTTCAACACACATTTTCTATATTTAGCAAACACAATCTATTTGTCGGTCTGCACTTGTCAATCAAATGAATGATCTCATAGCTACCTTCACCAGATCCAATCTACATCTGCACAACCTGCATCGATCATCAAAACATAGATCTCTACCTTTTACTTTGCCTTGAGTTGCAAACTCTTGCAACTCACCCGTGATTTTTGGGGTCGACATTAAATGCAGACTTAGTCAGCAACAACCTCACCAACTCACACTTCACTAACCTCTACACCTTTGATACCTGGAGTCTATGTGTCTTCTTTATTGGCATCCATCTCAACTCAAGCTACAATGTTAGTTTGGGCTTAGTCATCGACCACAACACATAACTAGTATACTTCATACTACTGGTCTTCTTACCATATCGGTCATGCACTAACTAGTCAACCTTAGAACCATGCAGTCTCTTGTTCTATCGATGGGATCACATTAGCCCAATCACTAAACTTCTAAATCCACAGCATGCTCCTATTTATTTGATGGGAGCCTTTCACTTTGCCTCTTTTCTAGCCCACTGATTGTCCTACTTATTGGTTGATAATGCATCTGCCTGTATACCGATAATAACCTTGATGACACCATGCAATTAAAATTCAACTATCATGCATCAACCTACATTTGCATTCCAGTTGACATCAACATATCATAGTGGATCCATGTCTACAAGTGCTAAGCTTTTACTTCTCCTTCATTAGCTTGGATTTTACCTCAACTGGTTTGTCAAAGTGACAAACCCATCACTTCTTTACTCTTCCTTCTATATCCTGGTAACTCATCATTCCTTCTCTTGTTGATCTGGGCACATCTCTGGTTTCACATGCTAGAGGCTTCTAATGTTTCACTTTGCTCATCTGGTATGTTTCTTCTACCACCTGCCTTCAACTTCTCTGTCTGTCTTGTTTCAGAGGGTTATGATGCATTTCATGCTTGTTGTGAGATAAGCTTAGTATGACCACTTACCGGTGGGAGTAGATGGACCAATGCACTAAACCTAACTTTACTGACTTTGAGAAAACATATCTTCCATTAGGCACATAACCCTGTAGACATCCCCTTTGTCTACCTTACTAACTTATAGCAGCCCTACTAACTTGCAGCAGCCCAAACTCCATCGGTCATATTATCTTCATCCAGTGACACCATCTTTATCTAGTGAGAGTCTTAGTGATTGTTATCAAATAGCATACCAGTTGATAGTACTTTATCCATTAGCTCAACCTTGCTTATCAGTTGGAAACCATACACTTCCAACACATCACTCACCAGTTGGCATTTCCATAATGTCAACTATTTCCAATGACTCCAACACTAACTTGTATCCCAGTGACTCCAATGAACACAATGTCGGTTGACATCCTATTCTTACCGGTGACAAGCTATACCAGTAACCTACTATATTGGTTGACATCAATGACAACACAATGCCAACAAATATATCCTATATAAGACAAATTATAGATGACCATTGGATGAATGATGAAGTTATTAAAGTGAAGAATGATTCTAAGATAATGTGATAGATGTGCATATGATTTTATTGTGATGTGTTGATATGATGATTATGCATATATCATGACGATGTTTATTGATGCTTATTAAATGATATGAATGCAACTAAATGCAATGATGAATAATGATGATCTATTTTAGTGATGCAAGTCTAATTGTGCAATGATGTCATTCTGTCTATCAATTGTTTGTGATCTTTCATCATTGAGCTTTTAAATGTTGAAAGTTAGTACAAACATCAATGGTATAATTGAACCATGATGACCTGAGTACAACTTACATGGATTATGATATTGCAAAATGACAGAAGCGTCAAGGTATAATTGAAAAAAGATGACCTAAGTTTTATTTGCATAAAACAAATAAGAGTTAACCATCAATAAATGCAAAGTCAGAATATCTTCAATGATATGTTTCCAATCATGTCTTGCGACAAATTTACATAGTATGAATGATCCACTCACAGATAGAAAACAAAGAAAATATCAGACCCCTTTTCTTCTCTAGTTCAAGACATTCTTGAGTTGCTCTGGAGATCTGACAACCAAAAATCAAGATACAAATAGTCAAAGCTCATGCTAAAGTAATGAAACCATGATTCATAATAGATCATCCATCGTGTTGTGTTTTACTATCCCTAATGTTTATTTTGATGATTGGTTTGAAATGTGTGTGAAATCTTTCAATGTTGTGATGTGTTTTGCCCTATTACTAGTTGTCTATTTTGTTCAAGTCTAAAACAGGTTGCCCCCACTGAGTTCAGTATTTTGCCCCTAGTCTTGACAGGACCTTTCTTTATGGATATTTACAAGGATCACCAAGTCATGTCATTCTTGAGATGGATATGAGGCTTTTTATTAGGAATATGGAAAATGATAGTGAAAAGTGGATATATGATAGGTGTAAGAATAGATGAAGGATATGGTAGATTAGTTCAATGGATACTATTCTGTCTTTGTTTTTTATTGCTCAATGTTATGGTTGATAATTATGTGTGGTTTCAAAGAGTGAGTACCCCATGTAAGACCGATCTATCTGGTTTCGAGTGTACCTTTTCTTGTATAAGACATATTGATGTTGATAGATTTTGAGTGATAGATTGATTCACAAGACATGTGATTAGTTTGATTGCAGACTTTGGGAATTTTCTTATTGTTGATTTAATTTGATGGATGGTCTATGCAATTTTCTCTGTCCTTAATTTTGATCAAGATCTAGGATGGAAAAGGGGATATAGATGGAGATAGGATATGGATAGTAGAAGAAAAATCATAGATAGTGATGGATTTAGATTAGGTAATGGATATTGGAGGAAGGATAAATAGGGGATGTGGTAGGAAGAATAGCGTGGATGAAAATTTTCCCCAAGTATAGAGGTCTCTATTTGCAAAAAGGCGATATGTGAGATTATCACATCATCTAGCACCAATCGAATAAATGATCCTAACCATTTCAAAGATAGAGACCCAACCCACACTTAGAACCTTCAAAAAATTCAACCGAACATATATAGAAACTAGGAAGAATACTCAAAAGTGAACAAGAATCCCAAGTTGGATCAAGGTACTTAGTCTTTGATTACCTATGTGTGTGCAAGTTGTTTCATTCTAGCTCATATGATCATTGTAATCTCAAGAATCCAACGTGACTAGCTAGATGAGCTACCCTGACTTCAAAATAATCCTAGATATAACCTCACTGCCAACAAGCATCCATAGCCACAATGAGGTTATCATTGTAATCTCATGAATATTGCTCCATTGCTAGCAAGTCATCCATAGCCCCGATGGAGTTATTTGCAAGTTCCTATAGCCAAGCATTTTGATATTGCATTTCATTGCAATTTTTCTTTTCTTGATATTTATTTGTTTCCGCATGCTTTTGTTTTGATCTTTTGATATTTCTTTTTCTCTAAGCAATGAAGCTCATGTGGGTTAGATAAATACAATGGCGCTGAAGTAGGATTTTGGATTTTTCACTAGTCACGTCTTCACCTAAGAAATCATAATGACCTTGGGCAATTGATTAAGTGTGTAAGATATAGTAATCAAAAGATGTTGGTATCAAGATACAATAAGTGGTTCTTTTTTGGATTGATTATGCATTTCAATCAAAAGATAATGTTAAAGAGGACCTTGGATTCTAAAGTGTTTCATGAATACAAAATGGACTAAACATAAAATTGAGATTAGGAAAGTGTGTGACAAAATGACACAAACACCTATCTCATAGATGAAATATTTGTGCAAAGGATTGAATGGGAGGGATGGAAGGATGGAAAATAGGTGTTGGATAATAGATAGGATGTTGGAAGATTTGTGCAAGGATAGATGGAAATGTCTTCAAGATAAATTTTGGTACACTTTGAGAGGTGGTGGAGTGATGAAGTAAATGTGGATTTTAAATTTTGATATTTTGAGGGAGGAGTGGATGTGGATTTCAGGACATAAGAACCCAAAATGGATGAAGGATATGATGGAAGAATAGATTTGGGAAGTGAAAGATGTGTAGATGGATAATTGAAGGAAGATTTTGGAATAGTGGGTCTCGATGCCAGTTTTAATTTTTCTTTGGAATACAATGCTTTTATGGGTGACATAAGAAGCCACGTAGTTTTTGATTTTTCCTTTTTCTTAAAGGGATTTTGTATCCTTTTAAATATTTCTTTTTTATTTTGGATTAGAATTTTCTTTGATTTGACATGTCTTTTAGATTGGACATGTTTATCTTTGGATGTATGTGTATATTTAGTCTCATGGAATTTATTCTTGACATCCAAATTTCTTTCAAAGGGAAAGGAATTAATGGATGGATATGAATAATATGGAGATATTTTTGAATGGTTGATGTAAGGTCCTAAGATGTATAGAAGGAAGGAAGGCTTTGATTTTGGAATGAAGGGACGTAAAATGGATTCAAAGGATGAAGGGGGATGCTTATCCGAGGATTTAGAAGAAGGGATACCTTGATCTTCACTTGGAATAGGATCATTTGATTTTGTTCTTTTCTCTTGATTTTGAATTGGATCATTGAAGGAGATGGAAGGGATATCATGATCATGTTTGGGAAGTGGATGTGGATGTTGGCCATTTGGAGGAATTGATTATGTTTTGCATTGATGTTTTGTCATTTATGTCAACACTAGCTATTTTGATGCTTTACCGGCACCCTTCTGGTCCCAGTAGGTTGAGTAGTTTCTCTTTGGTTTGGATCTTGCATGATCCGGTATGCTCCGGTATGATTTGGTTATGGAATTGGATTATTCATGATACTCATGTTCATATTCAGTAAGTTCATTTTGGTTTGGTGATTAGATGCTATCCTGTTTGCTTGGAAGCTTGTCTTGTGGTTTTGACGAGGGTTTCACCGACAGAGCTTTTGATGATATGCATGTGGTGTTGGTGCAGTTTCTGGTGGAGATTTAGGATGTTGTTGGAGATCATGTTCGAGACTTGATAGATGGAGATCATTGCCTTAGCATGTGGACCTATATTGGGTCCCAGTTGATCTAGGTTATGGACCGACTTAATATAACATGTGGATTAGACCTCTTGATGTGTTTTTGGGATGTCTTATGTGTTGGATGTTATTTATTTGGTCTAAGGCTGACATATTCTATAATTATGTAATTCATTTATTATTTGGTGGCCGACCTGATTGTTTATGGTCGAAGGTTTGCATATATATGATGTAATATCTCATTGTACATCATCATAGGTATAAGGTGAAGGAAAGGGATATGGATATGTAATGTGCAAATAATGTAATATCATTCAGGAAAAGGTTATGGTCGATCATTGGAGATCAAATTGGGTTTATGGAAGAGGATTTAGTCCTCTAGTATTGAGCTTAACCGGAATTGTACTCAGGCATAAGAGATGCTATCTTTGCAATTCATTCCTTCTTCCATATTGTAGTCTAGATTTTTATGTAGTTAGTGAGACTCCTTTTGTGATGAGCAGTGCGCTCTAGGCTATTGGCATTCCTACAAGTGTAGGCCCCTCAAATCTAATTCACATACTTATTGTAGAAGTATTATCTGACTGTGGGTAGGCTTCACACCGTGGTTTTTCCCTTTACCAGGTTTTCTACATATAAATCTTGGTATCATGTGGATGGTATTTATTTTGTGATTATTGTTTATGCTTAATTGGTTTAAGCATTCTGATATTAATGTTTTAAGTTTTGGTATTAAAATTTTAATTGCTAAATGTTCTAGTAATCTGTGACAACTGATTCACCCCCCCTCTCAGTTGTCTTCCGGTTATTTGAACTGTCTAACAATTGGTATCAAAGAACATATCTATCAAGTATAAATTTTTGAAGAAGAAGGTGGAAGAAAATGAAGTCCGATTGGTTTATGTGAACACTAAAGAGCAGATTGTAGATATTATCACTAAAACTTTGCCTACAGAACCATTTGAGTACCTAAGAGACAAGTTAGGGGTTATTTCCCCTCTAACATAAAATTGATTGATGCTTTTTGGCATCAATCTGGTATGCATTATCAGAGATATTTTTCATTCCAGTACTGATGTGGGGATGCTACTACTCAGGGGGAGTAGTTAGCTTTGTGATTTAGTTGTTTATGTTTTTACTTTAATATTTTTATTAGATTTATGGAATTGATGTCAAAGGGGGAGAGATATTGATGTGAAAAAGAAAAACTTAAGGAGTTGTATACATTAGGGGGAGAGATATATGTGTAATTTAGATCTTTACAGAGATATCATTCACAGGGGGAGTTTGGTCTTTTTTTTTAGAACTTCATTGCTACATCTGTATGTGGGAGATTGTTGGTTGTCTTCTATTGGGGGAGACTTGTTTGGCATTTCTTGGTCTTAGATGTTCTTCACATCTAGTGCTGCCATCAATGCCAAAAGGGGAGATTGCTGGCCATTTGGAGGAATTGATTATGTGTTGCATTGATGTCTTGTCATTGATGTCAACACTAGATATTTTGATGCTTTATTGGTGCCCTTCTCATCCTGGTAGGTTGAGTAGTTTCTAGTTGGTTTGGATCTGGCATGATCCGGTATGCTCTGGTATGATTTGGTTATGGAATTGGCTTATTCATGATACTCATGTTCATATTTAGTAAGCTGGTTTTGGTCTGGTGATCGGATGCTATCTTGTTTGCTTGGAAGCTTGGCTTGTGGTTCCAGCAAGGGTTTCACTGGCAGAGCTTTTGTTGAAGATCTTTGATGATATGCATAAGTGGTGGGTGCAGATTCTGGTGGAGATTCATGATGTTGTTGGTGATTATGTTTGAGACTTGGCAGATGGAGATCATTGCCTTAGCATGTGGACCTATATTGGGTCCCAGTTGATCTAGTTTATGGATCGACTTAATGTAACATGTGGATTAGACCTCTCAATGTGTTTCTGGGATGTCTTATGTGTTGGATATTATTTGTTTGGTCTAAGGCCGACATGTTCTATAATTATGTAATTGGTTTATTATTTGGTGGCCGACCTGATTGTTTATGGTTGAGGATTTGTATATATATGATGTAACATCTCATTATAGATCATCATAGGTATAAGGTCATGGAATGGGATATGGATATCTAATGTGTGAACAATGTAATCTTATTCAGAAAGAGGATTTGGTTGATCATTGGAGATCAAATTGGGTTTATGTAAGAGGATTTAGTCCTCTAGTATTGAGCTTAACCAGAATTGTACTCAGGCATAGGAGATGCTATCTTTGCAGTTCATTCCTTCTTCCAAATTGTAGTCTGGATTTCTATCAGTGAGACTCCTTTTGTGATGAGAAGTGCACTCTAGGATGTTGTCCTTCCTGCAAGTGCAGGCCCCTCAATTGTGATTCACATACTTATTGCAGAAGTATTATCTAACTATGGGTAGACTTCCCACCATGGTTTTTCCCTTTACTAGGTTTTCCATGTATATATCATGGTGTCATGTGGATGGTATTTATTATGTGATTATTGTTTATGCTTAATTGATTTAACTATTATTCTGGTATTTAGTTTAAGCATTATAGTATTAATATTTTGGGTTCCGGTATTAAAGTTTTAATTGCTAAATGTTCTAGTAATCTATGACAACTAATTCACCCCCCCTCTCAATTGTCTTTTGGTTATGTGAACTATGTAATAGTTGAATGGGACTTGAAAGGACATTCTTCTCTTGAGATGAAAGGGGATCATCGTGGATGGAATACCAAAAGATTAGGGGATCATCATAATATTCTTGATAGGTGGGATCTTGATCGAAAATGGGATTCAATTGGAGAGTTGTGATATCTTGATCTTGATTTATGTTAGGACTCATTTCTTTTGACTAAACTTCTTATTTTTCAAGTGATGAGGGATAGTCATACATGTGAAGATTTTTAATTTTGTGAGTGCCAATTTGATATGAGATACTTAAGTCTAAATAGGAAAGATATTCCCTATTGATAGTGAAACGTTGCTAAAAATCTGAGATCAGATTGAGAATTGAGCACATAAGTTTGTTTGATCTAAAGTTTATTTGGATGGTTGCACTTGTGATATTTTGAATATCTCTGATGTTCTAAGTTTAAGATGAAATTGATATTTCTGATGACTAAAAAAGGATAACCCAAAAAAGGGTATCTAAAAATGTTTCTAGTTTTCTGAGAAAATTTCTATTTTTCTCTCTGTCTGAGATATTTTTCTTCTAATGCGCTAAAACATACATAGTATGCGCTAAAATCTGAGTTTAATGTGATATACTGATCCTCCAAAGCGCTAAATCAATGTTAATTTGCTCCAGGTGGTTGAAAATTTGGTTTTCTTGATGGGCTATTACTCTCCTCAGATGCACTAATGTTTTCTTGAGATCCGCTAATGTTTGCCTCAGATGCGCTAAACTGCCTTCACACTTGACTTGTGTTTTTGTGAAAATTTTGTTTGCTCAATGGATGATCTTTTGAAGATGATTTGAAAACACAGTAGCAAGTAATAAGATAGTTTGTCTAGTCTAAACAATGAGTAAATGTTCAATGTTATGCCCAAACATTTGGGCAAAAATGGAACAATTTTTTTTTTTTAAAAACAACACAAATACATTAAATAATCTAATTTAAAAAAGGAATAAATAAGTCTTGTCTTAACTAAAGGTTAACTCATGATTAAATAAAATAGTTTCCTAAATTTGGTTTAATCAACTCCATCAATATAGTGTCAACAATTTAGAGCAGACTAATTATTCTCTAAAAAGGGTTGTAACTACTTAATTAATTAATTAAACTAAATTAATTAATTTCCTCTAATTAAAATTTCTCCAACAATAATTCAAGAAACATTAATTATCTCAAAAGTATTAATATACTCAAGACTAAATAAAAATAATGTTAACTCATATTAAAAATAATTAATTGAGCAAAAGCGAAAACGCCTTTAAATTAAATTAATAAAGTTAACCAAATCAGATATAATATTAGATTAATAAATTCATTTTATATTAAAATCGAATATAAATCCCCTTAGATATTTAAATCTTGACTATTAAATATTTGGTCAGCAATGATGTCATAGGTTAAAATTTTACATTATGCATTTAATAAATTTCATTAATAAAGTCCCCAAAAGAATTTTAACCCAAACAACCATATTTAATTAAATATGCAACTAGCCTATATAAGAACTAACTTTACCCTAGTCAATAATAGAAATTATTTATTTCTACTTATTCACTATAGATAAATGGGGGGAAATTATTTTTCAAATTTTAAAAAGAATTCCCCCTTTTTTTATTTTGTTATTATTTTAATTACAAACCCTATCTAGGGTTGATTTATTCTTCTTTATACCCTAACCCTATCCTTTTATTCTAACTCTTTCCTCTCTTTTTATCTTTTATTCTTATCAAGCTAACCCTAACCCGAAATTGGGTTAGGGTTGCTTGTTCTACATACTTCTCTTTCTTTCCCCCCCTTTTTTTTTTGAATATTTAACCTGCATATATATATATATATATTCATTCCTACAATCTGCACTTTAGTTTTCTGTACACTTAACTCTGGAAATAGGTATAAATGACAGAAATAACTTATTTAACAGCTACACTAATTCTTTCTCTTTATTTTGATAAATAAATAAATAAATAAATACAACAGGATCAATATTTTAAGTAGGATTAAAACTAACACATAAAAGTATCATCTCTATATTTGCTTTCAAAACTATAGACAGAAATAGCTTTTTCCTATTTATTTTTTTTACTACTTTTCTAACACTTATATTTGTAGAATAATAAAAGAAAATAGAATGGAACAACTTAGATATACAACTATTTATTTCCTTTCCATTTCCAACATGGATAAACTTTATTAACAATTAAAAAAAACAGAAAATAAATTTCCTTCCATTCTTTTTTTTTTGCAATGAATAATTACAAAGAAATAACTCAAATATCTATAGGGAAATAACTCAAATTTTATTCTTTCTTTGCAAGATCAAAATATAATAAAAATAATACATCTTGTTTCATGATAAAAATTAGTCAAATAAATACATTTAATACATCATAGTATTTCTTTTACAAATAGGTAGGTACAAAAACTAGCCTCTCATTTCTACTAAATGAGGGCTTCCCAAATAGATTTATTTTCTTAATACAAATTAAGATAGGATCCAATCAAGATTTTCCTTCCAATATTTTCCCAGGAAAACCTACAATAAAAGCTTTCAGGTTGTAACCATGGAGGCTTACCTCCCAACCTAGGCTTACAAGAAGCCACACTTGAGCTAGAAGAACCAAGGCTAGATGGGAAACACACATATAAGCAAGAAAACTCATAACAACATTAACACTCCCATCCTAAGGATAAACAATGTCACTTGTGTGACTTTTCAAGTGGGGTGCAGGTGGACCATATACCTAGAGGAGAATTTTGCAAGTAGGAGAACATAATGTCATTGCAAGGCTACAAAATAAACACATCCACAAGCTCCAAACTTGTCCCTACAATTCCTATGTCCCCCAAGGAATACAAGCCAACAAACTCCCCTTATGACCCCCATTGCATAAATAGAATACTATGCAACAAGGGTCCCATAACCCCTTGTAAATCACTCTCTTCCAAAGAGAGCCTCTACACTCATAGGCTGTCAAACAACCCTTCACCCCAAGGCCACTCTACCCTCCCAAGGGTGAGTTTGGCCTTGAAAACTCCCAAAACAAAACTCAAAAATCACAATAACAAAATAAAAGACACATAGGGAAGAACTAAACAATCTTCCTAACACATTAAGATATCAACAATGAAAACAACTATAACAAGCAATCTTTTCAAAAATACAACATACATGAGCTAGAAGAATAACCAACCTTAAATCTGCCAAAAGGGATGACAAATATTGTAGAAGAGCTACCCAAATCCATTATCTTTCCCCTCAAGACTTAGCCAAAATCTTCCAAAAAAACTTACAAAAACTACTCAAGAATCTAAGTCTCCAAAATGGAGAGTGGGTGATCAAACTTCTCCCTCCCAAACTATTCCTTATGAAGACACTCCTCACTCTTTCCAACCCACTTGAGAAGGGTGAAGGATGTTCATTGGTTGGTATTTCGAATACCCTAAAAACTCTCTAGCCAAGGTACCTCAAAAAGGTAAAAAGGAATGGGGAAGAGAAATGCCACTCATGAGGAGGGTTGTCGAACCTAGGAAGACTCCTCTAAAGTTGAAATTTGGCCAACTCGGGAAACTCAATTTTTGGGGTGGCTAAACAGACCCTAGGGAGTGGACACATGGCTAAATTTGGCCTTCACCCATAGGTAAATCATATGGCCCACTAAAAATGCCCCTAACTTGACCTTAGGAGTTAGTTTAACCTCCTAGAAACCCACCCAAAGTTTACCTACGGGTCAACCCTGAGTTGACCTTTCTAATGGCTCCCTATCCAAGACTTCCTTGGGACCATACTAGGATAATTGAAAAAAAGCATTGATAAAACAAATTTCCTCCAAAGGGACATGCCATTGCCAACTCATCCTACAAGACATGTGTCAAATGACAGTACAAAAAAAATTACACATCACTAAAATACACATGGCAAATGTCCCTTTTTTGGAATTTATAGATTTAAATAATTTCCAAATTAAACACACATCCAAGCATAACATTTACAAATTAAAACACATTTACAAATGATGTGTTGTCTCTCCAAATAGACAACCTTTGGCTTCACAAATGCACATAGGTCTAGGCTTGATTCTCTGAATAGTTTCCATGGTCACATGGAATAATTTTTCTACATATCTCACTTGCACATTAGTAATTCCAAAAATCACATATAATATTATCATATGGAAAAAATCAAATCCAGACATTGCATACAATTTCATTTACAAAAATCAAGTTTCCAATTATCTAATAGCATCCACATAAAATAATCTACTAAATGGCATCATCATCATTATCATGGAATTAAATCATTTTAGAGCATGCATCCATAATTTCTAGCATAAAAAAAAAGTACTGCGAATCAAAGTAAATGACATAATCATATCAATGTTATCCAAGCATTGGATCATATAAAATATGTCCATAATGCATCAAAATATAGTATCAATAATAGGTCCAACATGAAAATAACTGAAATGCTATGACGGCTTAGGGTAGGGCCTCACATTCAATAGGATCTTTTCAAATCTCTATTTCTTTTCACTGGTTGTAACAATAAAAATAAATCAAGCAAACTCTTTAATTTCAAGGGTCATCAATAATACCTTAGCTCACACTTGATACTCCTATAGCTCAAAAATCCCTATCACACCCTAAGGTGTGGTCGTTTTCTTTTTCTTGAAGTTGAACCAAAGAGAATTGCTTCTCAATTGGATCATTTTCTTGGGAGATGCATGGTGAGTGTCTGGGGGTCAGATTCTTCCCCACCCTTGCACTATGATATTAGAAACGTTTGGCTAACCGACTCGGTGAGGTTTCTACTTTTAAATCTTTTACTAAGGTTTTTCATTTGGTCTTCTGTGATTAACTCACTCAAGAGGCTTCCCAACATTTAGAACAAAGGCTTTATGTATCTCAAAGATATTGGGGGAAGGCTAATCACTAAGCAAAATCATTGAACATGATTTTCATCATATCCACATTTGATTATAGTGGGTTAGAATACTTGGAGTTA
Organism: Cryptomeria japonica; assembly: GCF_030272615.1. NCBI lineage: Eukaryota > Viridiplantae > Streptophyta > Pinopsida > Cupressales > Cupressaceae > Cryptomeria > Cryptomeria japonica. The sequence continues at coordinate 434,844,323 of NC_081412.1, read as the reverse complement.
GTCATTCCTCATTTAGGTCCTTTCCCTCTCACTGGGCTTATGGGCTTCTCGGGAGGGCAGGCTTGCTAAAGGTTTTATCTTATTTCAAAAAGTGAAAGAAAGTGAATAAATAGTGGGTTTGTCTTTTTGAACACCCAGTTAAGGGGAGAGCACATGCCTATCACATTCAAGTCACAATGAACACTTGTTCTTTTTACCTAAATATCGCAAAAAATGATCTAGATGCTATTTGGAAATTCTGTTCCAACTACATGGTGTTTATTTTACCCAAGATAGCAATGGTGAGAGTAACAATTCCTAATCTTTTGTGAAAATAGACCTTATCAGCATAAGAAATCGCCAAATGATAATAATGAGAAAATTGAAAGTAAAACTCCCAACTTGATGTGGATTTTTTTTGTTACCTTTGCAAAAATCATAATGGCTTGTTCTTTTTTTTATGCTTTGAAAATAAAGGAAGGGTTAAAATTTATTCAAAGAAGAACAAGTACAAAGCAATGGCATCAAACAACCTTGTGAAGATCCACTAAGTGATCTAACTGATGAGACAAATCTAGGGGTAATCGACCCTTATCCACGATATACTAATTATGCATGTGCTCAGAAGCCCATTTGGTGAGACAATCGACAACACCATTCCACTTCCTAAGGATATGCGTGAAAGAAACAAAAACCAAAGAATCACACAAATGAAGAATCTGGTTAACAACCGAACTCAATTGCCAGCTAACATCTTTAGAATGTTGTCAATTCAGCAAATGCACTACCACCTGAGAATCAGATTCACAAATGAGCCTACTCTAGCCAAGAGCACAAGAACACTCCACAACAAATAAAATGGTGAGAGCTTCCATCAAATTAGTAGTGTGGCAACCTTTTTAAATAGAAAAGAGAAACTGAATGGTCCCCAAGCTATCTCTACCAATGCCACCAATACCAGCAAGACCAGGTTTTCCCCGAGAAGACCCATCTGTGTTAATTTTTAGAATCCCTTTTGAGGAGGATACCACCTCCCCATCTGATTTATCTACTAAAGAGGGTGTCTACGTCTATTTCTCATGAGTTGGTGTTGTGAAGGAGGAATATGGAGCTGATTGTAGTAACTAACATCACCTAGATCCATAGCCTCAGACAAATCACATTTTTCAGAAATAGTTTCTCCCAAAGAGTGAAGAATTTTCCAGCACAAGGGGTGGGTTCCCGGCAACACATCTTGAAAAATCTGATGATTTCTCTTTAACCATATATGCCAAATAATAAAAAAAGGGCCAAGAGGCCAAGAAAATTGAAGAAAAGAGGTTTTGGCTGAGGCCTTTCTCCAATGTGCAAAAAACTCAGCCAAAGAAGAGACATGCCAATAGGATTGGTTTCACAACTCCCACCAAAAGTGCCAAATATGTCTAGTATAGGAACATTGAAAGAAGAGATGAGAGACACTCTCTTCACTATTACAATACAACACACACATCAAGGGGCCCTAAAAACCACGCTTACATAAATTATCCTAGGTGAGGCACTGGTTGTGGACCACTAGTCACATGAAAAAATTACACTTTGGCCAAGAGAACTTATACCAAACTTGCTTCCACCAAGGGACCTGAATGTCCCCAAAAGTGTGCTGGAATAACTCAACATAGCTAGTAGAAACATAAAATTTTCTAGACAAATCATTACTTTCCCAAGCCAAAACATCATTCCCTACCAGGGTAGTGCACTCACAAGACTCAAGAATTTGAGCCATCTCTTTTCTATCTTCCACAGAACCTCTAAGCGGCCATTCAAAAGGATTTTTTCAATGAAAATGAGCCACCAACCCTCCATTATGAGCAATTTTATAATGATCAACAGTATCCCAACCAGCAGCAGTAAACTTATCAGAAACAGATTGAAGATGAGGATGAGTATAAATGATAGGAGGATGACCATCCCAAGAATCTAGCCAAAAAAGAGCTTGAGACCCTGTATGATAGATCCAAAAGAGCCCATTCTTAACTATCTAAGCCCCTAACTTCAAAGTATTCCAGATCATAGAACCACGACCCTCCACATGAAAGTGAGGTACATCAAACACATTAACATTTGGAAGATACTTATGGGTGAGAATACGAGCCCAAAGTTGATTCTGACTAGTGCACCAACGCCAATATAACTTAGCAGCAAGAGCTTGCCCATTTAAAATAGCAAATTCTTAGGCCTGCACACCATTTCCCACTTAACAAGGCTCCATTTAGCAGTTGACAAAGTATCACTCCAAAGAAATTTTTGAGAGAGGGTATCAAATTCCTTAAGAAAATACATGGGAGTAGCTTGAACAAAACATCTGTAAATAGAAAAATGTGAACTAAACTTGCAAAAGTAAATTTTTGATTTGTTGTTCCTTTTACTTTGAAAGAAAGTAAAATGCGGTTCTTTTTAAATCCCAAAAAAGAATGTAATTTTTTTTAATTGCACCAAACTAAATGTGAAGTTCTTTTTAGATTTTGCGAGAAAGGAAACATGAATTCTTTTTACCAACTTTTAAAAAGCTAAGTAAAAATTATCCTAAGTCCTTTTGTACCTGCAACAAAGATTAGTTTCTTGCAAAACTGATAAATTTGCTAGCCAAGATTGTGGGCTCACAAGCCTAACTATTTTCTTTCTATCTTACAAATCAAATCTATCTGTTGGTTATGCGCTAAACAATGAGACATATGCGCTAAAATACAGAACAAAAGCACTATTTTTCAGCTCCTAAGTGCTACACTAATACTCAAATGCACTATTATGATACTCACATGTGCTAAAGAAACAACAAAGTACGTGTTGGACTTGGACTTTTATGTGTTAAGTTAACCTTCACATGTGCCAAACAATGAGACAAATGTCCTAGAAGATGCAATTTATGTGCTAAAGTTCCCTTCATATGCGCTATTATGATATTCCAGCATGAATTTGTCTTTAACCTTCATGCAAAATGATGGTGGGTGCCAAAAATGTATGCAAGATTTAGTGTAATCAGTGAATCAATTTAAAAACTAGAAACTAACATACCAATGAGACTTTTGGATATAAAAACTAAGGTAAACTAGTTAAACAAGTTAATCTTCCAAAGTATGTCTCATTGTTCTCTATCTCATAAGAATCCTCAAGTCAACGGTTGCTCTCGGATCATTGAGAAATTGACTTTTGGAATGACAATTCCAAGAATGAGTGATAATGGATGAAAATGATCTATATGCAAGATGCACCTAAGATCTATATGAAAATGGTAATCTTTTTAGGATTAAGATTAGTTATGATCAAAATAATGCTATGATAATGAAACTAACAAGCTATGATAACATGATTCATGATAAAAATGCTATGTTGATAGGCTTCTAAATGATTAAGATGATGATTAACAAAAAGAGGTAATTCTTGATAAAGTAAACTATAATCTAGATGCATGAAAACTTGGATCTAGATAATGAGATAAATGAGGTGTATTTATAGAAGAAATGGGCAATTGGATGGTTAAGATTGAGAAATCTTAAAAAGGGCTTGAATTGAATGATCTTCAATTCTTGTTTACAATTTTCACCAATAAGATGGTGACAATTGTCAACATGAGATGGCTTGAGAGGAGAGAGAAGAGGCATTAAATGCTTGAGAAGACATGGTGGTCACCCTAGAGCGTAAGGTCAGGGTTGAGTTATTGGATAATCCTTTTGTCCAAAGGATAAACTCTTGTGAAAGGATTAATGGATAACCATGGTCAAAGCAATTAATTCTTGAAGAGACCCATGCGTTAGAGAGGGGTTAAGTTAGAGAGAAAGTCTTTAACAAAGGGTCAAGTTTGAGTTAACCATTAATGGTTATTGAAGACTTTGAAGGTTAGCTTATTGAAGACAAAGGCTTTAATGGTTTATAAAGACTTTGAAGGATTTTGAAAAGTGACCTTCTCCTAAGGAATGTGCAAATTTTTAAGAGGTAATTAGGCTAATTGGGATGGTTTAGAAGAATCTAAAAGGGGTATTAGACATGCAAGTGGGAAGATTTTTAGGATTTAATTAAAATTAAATTAATTTATTTCGATTATTGGTTGCAACTTGCATTGGAAGGATATTTAAATAAATTTGATTTATTTAAATAGGAGAGAGATTTTGATTAAATGTAAATTTAATTAAATAGGAAAGGTGGATTTAACATAAAAATGATTTATTTAATTAAAGGTTAGAATGTGGTCAATTGGATTAAATCAAATAAATTGAATAATTTATTTAATCAATACAATAATGTGGGGGGAAATTAATTAAATATGATTTAATTAATAGAGCAATTGATTTAATGGATTAAATAAACATTGAATGTTTATTTAATTAGATGGTTACATTTATACATCTACAAAACTAAATGGGTGTTTCAGAATAAATTGAATGAGCAAGGTGATGTTGTTAGGAATAAAGAAAGACTTGTTTGTAAGGGTTATTCTTAGATGGAAGGTATTGATTTTGAGGATACGTTTGCTCTGGTACCTAGAATTGAAGTTGTTAAATTATTTATTGCTTATGTTGCTTACAAAGATTTCAAAGTGTATCAAATGGATGCCAAGTTAGCCTTTCTAAATGGTGAGCTAGAAGAAGTCTACATTGAGCAACTAGATGGATTTCAGTTGAGAGATGAAAAGGATATGGTTTGTAGATTGAAGAAAGCACTGTATGGATTGAAGCAAGCTCTAAGAGCCTAGTATGCCAGATTGGATAAGTATTTGATGAAGCTTAAATTCAATAACGGTACTGCTGACAATAATCTATACTTCAAAATTGATAATGATAACATCTTGATTGTTTAAGTTTTTGTTGATGACATTATCTTTGGTGGAAATGATGGTTTGTGGAAGAAGTTTGTTGATGATATGTAGAGTGAGTTTGAGATGTCTATGATTGGTGAGATGAAATTCTTTTTGGGATTGCAAATTACTTAGTTGAGTAAATTTATTTTTATATCTCAGTTTAACTATGTGAAGGAATTGTTGAAGAAGTTTGGTTTGGATGATACTGATACAGTCACTGGTTAGGAGGGACCTCAAAGAGATCCATTCAGACTAGGAAGTAAGAGTAAACACAATAAAAACATGAGGATATGATGGAGGAAATATAGAACTGAATGAATTAGATCATGAAAACTGATGACAGATAATCGGTAACATCCAGGATACAAGATTTGGCTCACTGGCCTGCCACATACATGCTCAATTATGCAATTGGTCAACTTCGCACCTCTAAATCTTAAGATCTATCTTCTAACTATTGGCATTATGCAGGAATTGATTATTTTTTCATTGATGTCAACACTGGTTTGGTTGGTTACTGACTTGTTCCAGATGGTTGTTGACCTATTCCAGTTTGACTTGGTTTTGGCTGAGGTCTTGAGAGATTCTGATCTAGTATGATCAGATTGTTAGATTCAGTTTTGGATGGTTATTTAGGATGTTTATATTCTTTTCATATTCAATTGGTTCATGATTTGGTGCTCTGGAAGCTATCATTTATGTTCTGGTTTTCCGGTTGATATTCTTGGTCCCGGTTGGAAGTATTGGTTGGTGATATTTGATGAAATGGTTAAGTGGTTTTGGTCCGGCTTCTATAAATGGTTCATTACATGTTGAAGGTGTTCTTGATCATGTCCTAATTGTTTGGTGGCTTTAGATTGGTTGGTGTGATGATTTGGTGATCCTATTTGGATCGGGTTGGTTATTTTATGTTATTAACACCCAGGGTTTCTATCGGTTGTTGAAACGTGTTGCATTTGGTCTTAGCAAAATTTTCAGTGGTTATAGTTGTTTTGGAATTTGAATTAGATCCATTCTATGTAATATAAATTATAATATTGGTCTGGTGGTATTATGTGATGTAATTTATGTAATTATGAGTTATGGGTTTAGGGTTTAGCTAACCTTGTTAATCAAGGTTGATGACTTGTATATATAGGTGATATATTCATGTAATCTATATTATAGTATGGTATGCTATATTATGGTTATGTCTACATTATCAGAGAGTGGTTTATGTGTGAACAAGGTTATATCATTCAGTGAAGGTTTGAGGAGAGTTTTGTATTGCAAGGCAAACATCTATGCTTAATCAGAACTATTTCAAGCATTAGGAGATGCCATCTTCATAGTTCATTTCCTCCGGATTGTAGTTTGATGTTTATGTAAGTCAGTGAGACTTCCCTTTTGTGATGAGAAGTGCACTTTAGGTGGTTAGCCCGATTGCAAGTGCAATCCCCATTGTAATATTTCAAATACTGCTATAGAAGCGTTATCTAACTATGGGTAGGGTTTCCCACCATGGTTTTTCCCTTAATCAGTTTTTTCATGTAAAAAATATTGGTGTTGTGTGTTGTGTATTTTCATTCTTTATCTTTCATTGTGTTGTTTTCATTGTGCTCGAGTAGAAGGTTTATAATCTGCATTAATTATTTAACTTATGGAAAACTGATTCACTCCCCCCTCTCAGTTTTCCTCTGGTTCATTCTAACTATTGAATTCAGAGTTTGTTAACAATTGGTATCAGAGTATTTTAATAATTGGTATCAAAGTGAGGTCCTCTCTACAAAAGCTTAACTCCTTGAGGAGATCCAATGGAATCAAGTTCTATATTTAATCCCTACCAGAAGGAGAGTCCCACATTTGATGGTATAAATTACAAATTATGGAAGGAGTAAATGAATATTCATCTGAGATATCTTGGAGCTAAAGTTTGGGAGATAGTAGAAAAAGGATATACACCTCATGATCCTAATTCTGGAACTCTGGCACCTTCTTATGAACAGAAGAATGTGGATAATGATGTCAGAGAAAAAGAAGCATTGCTAAGTACCATATCTGATGAGAAATTTTTGAGTGTCATAGAGATGGAAAATACAAAGCAGATCTGGTTGAAGCTTGAAACTCTATATGAAGGCGACCAAGCAATAAAGGTTGCAAAACTTGAAGGTTTCCGAGTGAGATATGAAAATTTGAAGATGGAAGAAGATGAGAAGATAAGTTCTTTCATGGATAGAGTGAATGAGATTTTCATGGGAATCAAATACTACAGTGGAACAGTTAATGAGGATAAGATTCTTTAAAAAATTCTAAGAGTTCTACCTCTAGCTTGCAAGATGAAGGCTACTACAATAAATGAACTCCGAACAATGTCAAATACCCATGTTACCAAAGATACATTACTTGGGAAATTGACTTCTTTTGAACTTGAGGAACTTGGAGAATAAAATGCTACTAAAATAAATATTGCATTTAAAGAATCTGCCTCTGGTAAGAACAAGATAGATTGGAAGGAGTTATATGTTAAGGAGCTGGAAGGAATTGAAAGAGAAGACAAATAACTTGAAGAGTTGGAAGCCCTAAAGGATCGGTTGGAAGAAAGTATGAAGGAAAAGTTCCATTTAAATGTTTTTCATGCAATAAGATTTGTCATTTTGCTTCTAGATGTCCTGAAAGAGCTGCTAGGAATCATAAAAGATTTATGAGGAATTATAGGCCTAATCCAGAAGATCAAATAAAACCTAGATATAGAAGGAATAAGGACAAATTATGTTACTATGCCGGTAATGATGATTTTGGTATTATTGATTATTTTGATGATGATGAACCTACAAGTGGATCTGGTAATGGAAGCTTAGGTAAATATTGGGTCTTTATTGCTATCAAGGATGAATCTTCAGAACCTGTCAATGATACAACTCATACTGAGGAGAAGGCACTAGATACTAAAATTAAAGAGAAATATGAATGGGTTATAGATAGTGGTTTCTCACATCACATGATCGGTGATAAGAGGAAATTTATAACTCTACAATAATTTGATGGTGGACTAGTCAGATTTGGAGACAATAAGACATGCAGGATCAAAGGAAAAGGAACAATATCCTTGGATGGTAAGACTAATACTGACAATGTTTATTATGTTGAAGGTTTCAAGAATAATCTTTTGAGTGTAGGTCAGATGGTGGATAGAGGATTTCATTTGCAATTCAAGGATGGAAAATGCAAGATTATCAATAGATCTAGATTGGAAATTGCATCTAGTACTCAGACCAAAGGAAATATTTTTCATTTGAACTCAGATGAGAAGGCTTGCTTAATTGATCACATTGGTGAAAGTTGTCTTTGGCATAAAAGGATGTATCACATGAATTTTGATTGCATAGTGAAGATCAATTCAACCCAGGCTGTCAAAGATTTGCCCAAGATTATCAAGCCTCATAATATGGTATGTAGAGAATGTCAAAAGGGTAAGAAAGTTAGAACTTCTTTCAAAAGCATACATGATAGATCTTATAAAATTCTTGATCTTATTCATACTGATCTGTGTGGTCCGGCAAGGACTAAAATCTTTCAAGGAGATAGATGCTTTATGTTGCTTATTGATGATTACTCTAGAATGACGTGGGTTGCATTTTTTAAAGAAAAATCAAAAGATCTTGAGAAATTCAGAATTTTAAAAGCAATGGTTGAGACAGAAATAGGATTGAAGATAAAATGCTTAAGATTAAATCAAGGTGGTGAATTTACATCTGGTGAGTTTAATAATTTTTGTGATAAGCATGGAATCCGAAGGGAATTGTCTACACCTAGAACTCCGTAGTAGAATGGAGTAGTGGAAAGGAAGAACAAAACTATCTTAGATGTTGCAAGGACAATGATGATAGAAGCCAAACAACTTGATATCTATTGGAGAGAAGTTGTTAATACTGCAGTCTACACTTTCAACAGAATACACATAAAAGGTGATACCAGTAAGACTCCTTATGAGTTATGGTTCGGACATACTCCTACTATCAAGTATTTTAGAATTTTTGGAAGTAAATGATATATTCAAAGAGATTATGCATTAGGGAAATTTTATCCTAGAAGTGATGAAGGAATATTTTTGGGTTATTCTACTAAGAGAAAAGCATATAGATGCTTTAGCAAAAGATTGCAAAGGATAAAGGAAAGCATAAATGCTAAAGTGGATGAGAAAAGAAATAGTTGGATCAAATCATATGACTATGGACCAGAAGATAAAATTGTCAGATCAGAACTGGTTGTGCAAGAAATAGATCAGAGCATTGATCCAGTTGCTTTGATAACATCATAAAATTCCACAGTGACTATTGAAGAGCATAAAGAGTCAGAAAGTCAAGATAATCCAAAGAATCCCAGGTATGTTAAGTTTAATCATTTTGAAGATCATATCATTGGAGATAAGAGGAAAGGTGTGATGACAAGAAGAAGGTTAGCTGCTGAAGAGGTATGTTTAATCTCTCAAATTAAACCAGAATCATTTATTCAAGAATGCAAAGATGAGAATTGGATGAAATCAATAGAAGAGGAATTGAATCAGATAGAAAAGAATAAGACATGGGAATTGGTTCCTAGGCCTTAAGATAAATGGGTTTTTAGGAACAAATTAAATGAGGAAGGTCAAGTTGTAAGAAAAAAAACTAGATTGGTTTGCAAAGGTTACTCACAACAAGAAGGAATTGATTATGATGAAACTTATGCTTCGGTTGCAAGAATTGAAGTGGCAAGACTATTTCTTGCCTATGTTGCACAAAAGAAGTACAAAGTATATCAAATGGATGTAAAATGTGCATTTCTAAATGAAGATCTTGAAGAAGAATTCTACATTGAGTAGCCTGATGGATTTTCATTATCAGAAGACAAGGACATGGTTTTCATATTGAAGAAAGCTTTATATGAATTGAAATAAGCCCCTAGAGCTTGGTATGCAAGATTGGATAAACATATTTTGAAGCTCGGTTTTAGAAAAGGTAATGTTGATAGCAACTTATATTACAAGATTGAGCATGATGACATATTGATCATTGAGGTCTTTGTTGATGATATATTTTTTGGAGGAGAAGAAAGTATATGCATGAGATTTGTTGATGACATGAAAAATGAATTTGAAATATCTATGATTGGTGAGATGAATTTTTTCTTAGGTTTGTAGATTACTCAGACTAACAAAGGTATTTTTATTTGTCAAACTAAATATGTGAAGGAATTGCTTAAGAAATTTGGACTTGAAAGCTCAAAACCTATTAGAACCCCTATGATAATTGATTGCAAATTGTCAAAGGAAAATGAATCTCCTAGAGTGAACCCAAGTAGATACAAATCAATGATCGGTGGATTATTGTACTTAACTCAGATCAAGCTAGATATAATGAATGATGTTTGCATTGCTTCCACATTGCATAGATAAAGTAAAATGTCAGTACATAGCAATACTCCATAAAATGCCATAAATCATAAGTACTGAAATACTGCAAATAAATTATGCATCTCATATCCAAATAAAGCATGAAATAATGTCATAAAATTTTGAATAACACATCATGGTAATGTATCCACTGAAAACAAACAATAATAAAATATGAGTCTAATGAGTTCAAATGAGTAGGGGTACTACATTCTCCCCCCAAAACTAGGCTTATTTCTAGAAGCCTAAAACAAATAAGAGTACAACTCTCTCATCTTTGCTGCATCCTCCCAATTCATTGAGGTCTCATCATTTGGGTCCCATAGGACCCTTACCTGGTCGATGGTGTGACCCTTGAGGATTAGCTTCGCGATCATCCACCATTGTAAACACTCTATGGAATCTCCCTACATCTCCCACTGTAGGCTCTAATGTTGCTGGCCTCTGACTACCTATATTATGGAAATGTTGAGGGCACTGTGCGGCTCTATGACCAAACTGCCCACAAGAGAAGCAAGCTCCTCTACCTGGTCCTCTATTACTTGTTGGACCACTAGACTGCTGGAAACTTCCTTGGCTAGGGGTATGGGATTCACTCTACGAGGACTGCCCTAAAGGGCCCTAAAATTGTTTTGATTTTGATGGTTGTTGTTGCTACTACGTCTGTCCACCCTTAGTGGGTGTCTAAGGAGTCCTAAATGGTGCAACTGACTGGGAATGATTTCCCCGAGCTCTATTCCCACTAGAAGGTGCACTCCCTATTTGCACACGTGGCTGACCACCAAGTGCATGACTAAGGTTCATCTCAACTAATTTGGCTTTCGCCACAGCTATCTCAACTGAAGGTGGCTCAAACACCCTCACTCCACTAATACGGTCATTCAACCCCCTCAAGAAGTGTTGGACAAGCATAGCTTTGTCATTACCAATCCCAACATATTGTTTGAGCTCATAGAACCTATGCTCATACTGGTCTACTTTCATCCCATACTAATGCAAGGTGTAGAACTCATCTGCTCGAGTCTGCCTCCACTGGGGTGAGAGAAATCATGCCTTGAATCTCTCCAAAAATAGCTCCCATGTAACGGTGTTAATGCATACACCGATCTTCTCCTCCTCTAATCTCCACCAGATTGAAGAAAAATTATTGAAACGCATAATAGCACATCTCACCTTGGTGTTGCTACTGTATGGAAACATAGCGAAACACTAGTCCAAACCGATGAGCCAGATCTCTGCCTCAAGACCAGTACCCATACCATCAAAGTAAGGAGGATTGGACCTCATCAAGTCCTTTATGTGACCCAAGGAAGGTGGATCTCGGACAGCGTGAATCTCCCTCCTCTTGGGTGATCTCTCCCTCTCTCTCTCCTCTGGAACCTGCTGAAGTGAATCCTCAGCTAGAGCATGAATAGGCTGCTCAAACTCAGGCCTTAGGCCTAACCTAGCTAGAACCTCCTGAAACATCTATCTTAGCTCTTCCCTTTCAGGAACTTGCTCTCCTGCATGCTGAGAATTTTGATGAACAGACTGTTCCTGCTCCTAATGAATTGATTGTTCTGACTCAACACTCACATGAGTGGGTGGTGGTGAAGGACTGTGATGGTCTGAACCATGGCCTCGTCCTCCACCTCTACCTCCTTTGTGACCACCCGTACGACCACCTCCTCTAGCTTTCCTAGCCATGACTTGGTACCATAAAAGAGAAAACGGTTCAGATCTATAGCAAGGATAAGACAAGAGAGATATAAACATTATGACCTAAGCAAGATGGTCACTTGAAAGGCACACTACAAACCCAGAGTACCCAATGTTGGAACTTGGGCTCTGATACCAAATGTAATGCCCCACCAGGAACCCTAAAGGAAAACAATACAACTAGGCAACTAAAGGGTGAAATAAATTTTTTTTTAGATTAAGTGCATTAATTATAACCATTGCACGTCTAATAACATGGCGGAAGACTAACACATGATTTCCTAAGGGTTACCAATGAAGATTAATCATAGATTATATTAACACCATGGTTAATCCAATTGTCCATTTAATTAGATAAAGTAAATGCTTAAGTTCAAAACTACACATACATCTAAATTCCATAATGAAAGAAATCAAAGTATTCGAATGCATTCAATTTTCCATAAATAATTTATACATAAGATCAAAGCAACTAAATTAACATACATTCCACTGACATAATATTACAATATCCATAAATACATGACTTCCAATAATGCCACAGATTACAAAGTTACAATATCAAGGTTACATAAAAGTCTGATACAATGACCACAAGGTCTCAACTGAACAATAATCATGAATATGAGCTAGTACATGAACCACCAACCAAGAAACACCAGCGAAGCCTTTCCTTGCCTGAAGATATAATCCAGAACATCTAATGGGAAGTGGCACTACCACCCGACCATGTGATCCTAAAATGGAACCACCCCACCGTGCTAGGAGATAGTAGAAAACCCTCAAGCAAGCAAAGTAAGACAAGTACGAAAGAACTACAAGACTTTGCAAACATCTGTGTGACTCAACTCACAAAACACTAGTGACTCTAAGGAGAGTGTCATCGTATAGCTTGATGGTTACCATTGTAGGCCTCCTAAGTCCCGTCTCTCTATCCTGGTAACCTCTCTCGGCTTTTGACTCCAACTAAGTCTCATGCGGACCCTACCAATCCTTTCGTGAAGACAAGCTGGTAAGTTTTCCATTCTAGGCCTTCTCGTAGCATTATGAGCCTTGTACAAGCACTACACCTATGCACGAGGTACATTATCTTAATTAATATTTATTCTACTCACCCCCTAATCAATTATTAGGTTATCTCTTTTTAACTAACTTTCGACGGGTTATCCTGTCATCCACTTTGGGCATGACCCCCGCTTGAAAGCCACTCTCTCTCATTGGACACTAACTAGAAAGGTCTCTCTCTATGAGAACTCTATGGTGAAACAGACAACCATAACTAATCCTGGCAAAGCACAGGTGAAGGATACACAATCACTAACCCAAGATTGACCATTTGGACAAAAACACACAATGGCTCACATCAATAGGGTTATACAACAACACCTGACCAAGGAGATATAACAACATAGGACACAATGACAACTCAACCAGAATTGCAATGAAATTAAGCTTGACTCAAAACACCATTTACACAAGATCCTAATACAGGCAATCTTTTCTTAAAACAGCCAAAAGCATAAATAACTTGCAATTAAAGATTTTCCAAACAATAAGAATTACAACTATATTAAATAGATCAATTTTGTCATTTGTCCAATAAGTCAAATAAAATCACATAAAAATTAATCTCCTAATGTATTTCCCAACATACATATAAAATCTAATATTTTAAAGCTTTTCTGGAAATTAACAAACTCTAAATTATTTATATATGTATAATATTATTATATATATATATATATATATTATTCTTATAATCATATTACAAAATATATTTGTAGGCAACTCATAAATTAATTTCCATAGTATTAAAATAAAGCTAAAATAATATAACACCCATAATAAAAAACAACAACTTATATATAAACATATATATAAATACATATATATAGATTCATATATATATATATATATATATACATATATATTTATATATATTATATATTATAAACTAATAAATCACTCAAATCACCCAACCCCCAGGCAAGAAACCCGAAAGTATCATGTCACAGTATGCACAAGGAACAAAGAAAAAAAAACATTTAATTGCTACCACTGCACACGGTAGCACATGCTACCTATGGTAGCATTGCTACCGCACGGTAGTAGGTACTACCATTCGGTAGCACTGCTACCGCCAGTAGCACTGCTACCGTCAGTAGTACTATTACCGTCGGTAGCAGATGCTACCGTAGGTAGCTCGCTACCTATATATATATATATATATTTAAATAAAATAAGAACAATTAAATAAACTAAAAGTCTATCTCCCAAAATAAATACTACATTAAAATTTATTCCCCACAACTTAATTAATACAAATTAAGATTTTAATAATACAAGTTTCCCATAATATTTAATAAAATCAATAAATTTATTTCACAAATAAATTTATTCCTATGGCAATTTCCATAATTTAACAGGGATGCATAAAACTAATTTTACATCTAGAATAAAAGACAAGGATAATTAAATCTTTGGCTAAACCTCGGTGATAGTACAGGGAATACAATCACAATCCAAAATTACAAATACCAAACAAGAGGGAATGAATCTTTGGTAAATTCCACACTTCCTGAATCTTGCAATTTTCCATGCACAGTAAAGTCTTGGCAATATTTGCCACAATAATTTTCCCAATTTTCTCAAACACTTAATCCACAACACTCAGGAATAATTTCTTTTCATAAACTAGAAATTAATTTCAGGAATGAAATTTAACCAAAATCAAGAAATAATCAGATAGGATTTCAAATTTGACAAACACCTTAATACACACATCATTCAAAGAGATAGAAGAAATAGAAATATTTTCTTAAAAACAACAATCAAAAGAAGCCGTCCAACCTGGTATAGCTTTCCTGGAAGAATTTTGTAGAAGATCTCTAATTCTTCAACAAGCTTCCAAATAAAATTCTCTTCACCTAAATCCTTTGACCTGTTTCCTAGTGTATCCTAAAATAATGACCTATTCCTCTTTTTAAACTAAAACTCTAGGTTGAATATCTTTTTCTCAAAAAAAAACCTAAATTTAGAATAAAAGCAATTTTATTTTCTTTTCAAATTTCATAACAAAAGATATGCCAACATGCAATAATTAAAAATCATTATTCTTTCTTTTCTTTTCTCATGCAAATTAATTAATTTTCTAAATAAAGAATTAAAGCAATACTTTAATTCTAATTAATTCTTTTATTCTTTTATTAATTTATTCTTTTATTCTTTTATTTATTTAAAATTCTAGGAAATAATAAATACAATTAATCTAATTTATTTTTCCACTAAAATTTAAATAAAATATATTTCTAATATCATGCAACTTGCAACTTAATTTAATAATTTCTTTTAATTAACTAAATTTATAATCTCAATACATAAACAATTCAACTATGAGACAATTCCATTAAATTAATTAATTAATTAATTAAATCCACTAAAACACTCAAATTGAACAAATCTCAAGCAAATACTCATAAAAAGATCAAACGATAAAATACGAAGGCTGAACTAACTGACTGGATGACCAACTGATGACACTCACACAAGTGTAAATGAGTAAAATAGGGTCAACTACTATCTCCTCCACTTCCATCGGAAAATATAAGGCACGCTCAGACCTGTGAAGCCAGGTGGAGATGATACCTTGTACCTACCCGATACTTGTACTTGCAATATCCTGCATCACCGAACCACACATGCATATATACAATATAGAAAATAGGACATACACATTGATGAAGGAGAATCACGACGCTTCCTGTCTCACCAAAATGAGTGAAGGAAAATTGTCCCCTTGCATCCAATACACTCGTAAACACACAACATATATTTCAACATTGCATAGATAAAGTAAAATGTTAGTACATAGCAACACTCCATAAAATGCCATAAATCATAAGTACTGAAATACTGCAAATAAATTATGCATCTCATATCCAGATAAAGCATGAAATAATGTCATAAAAGTCTGAATAACACATCATGGTAATGTATCCACTGAAAACAAACAATAATAAAATATGAGTCTAATGAGTTCAAATGAGTAAGGGTACTACACTTTGATTGGGCCGAAGATGTTGATGACCGATATTTTAGGGGGAGAGATATTTTATGTGGGAGAGATATTGTATGTGGGAGAGATATTTTAGATCAGTTTTGGGAGTTTATTGGCATTTCTTGGCACTTCGATGTTTTTCACATTCAGTATTTTTATAAATTCTAATGGGGGATATTGTTGGCATTATGAAAGAATTGATTATGTGTTTCCATTGATGTCAGCATTGGTCTAGTTGGTTACTGACCTGTTTTGGTTGGTTCCTAACCTATTCTAGTTTGACTTGGTTTTGGCTGAGGTCTTCAGAGATTCTGATCTAGTATGATCAGATTGTTAGATTTTGTTTTGGATGGTTATTTAGGATTTTTATATGTTTTTCATATTTATTTGGTTCATGTTTTGGTGCTCTGGAAGCTATCGTTTATGTTCTCGTTTGCTAGTTGATATTCTTGGTCCTTGGTTGGCAGTACTGGTTGGTGATATTTGATGATTTGGTTAAGTGGGTTTGGTTCATCTTCTAGAAATGGTTCATAACATGCTGAAAGTTTTATTGATTATGTCCTAATTGTTTGGTGGCTTCGCATTGGCTGAAGTGATGATTTGGTGCTCCTATTTGGATCCGATTGGTTATTCTTTGTTATTAACACTCAGGGTTTCTACCGGTTGGTGAAATGTGTTGCATTTGGTCTTAGTAGAATTTCTTGTGGTTATAATTGTTTGGGAATTTGAATTAGGTCCATGGTATGTAATGTAAATCATAATATTGGTCTGATGGTATTGTGTGATGTAATTTATGTAATTATGAGTTATGGGTTTAGGGTTTAGCTGACCTTGTTTATCAAGGTTAATGACATATATATAGGTGATATATTCATGTAATATATATTATAGTATGGTATGGTATATTATGGTTATGTCTGCATTATCAAAGAGTGGTTTATGTGCGAACAAGGTTATATCATTTAGCAAAAGTTTGAGGAGAGTTTGGTATTGCAAGGCAAACATTTGTGCTTAACTGGAACTGTACAAAGCATTAGGAGATGTTATCTTCATAGTTTATTTCCTCCGGATTGTAGTTAAATGTTTATGTAAGTCAGTGAGACTTCCCTTTTGTGATGAGCAATGTGCTCTAGGTAGTTGGCCTGATTGCAAGTGCAATCCCCATTGTAATATTTCACATATTGTTGCAGAAGTATTATCTGACTGTGGGTAGGGTTTCCCATTGTGGTTTTTCCCTTAACCAGGTTTTCCATGTTAAAAATATTGGTATTGTGTATTTTGTACTTTCATTCTTTATCTTTCACTATGTTATTTTCATTATGCTCTAGTAGAAGGTTTATAATCTGCATTAATTGTTTAACTTGTGGAAAACTGATTTACCCCCCCTCTCATTTTTCCTCTGGTTCATTCTAACTATTAGAATCATAGCTTGTTAACAATTGGTATTAGAGCAGTCTTCGGACTTGTAGTGTCGTGGTTAAAATACTTTGTTGGTGAAGCGGCCACCAAGGTTCAAATCCCTGTTGGGCCACTGTGCTCACAAGGCCTTGTGCCTTCGCTAGGTCATTGTGCTCGCAGATTTGAACAAGTGAAGTGTGGGGATGAGGTCCCCCATTTGTGGCCTCACTGGTTCATAGCTCTAGGTCAAAAGCGTTCATGTGGAGCCAGAGGGCATGTCGTGCTAGCGTCACCAGTCACGTTAAAAAGTTTACCAAGCATAAAATAAAAATAAATAAAAAAAAAAAAATTGGTATCAGACCATTCTAACCCTAACTTATCTCTCTCTATAATCAATTCTAATTCTCAATTATAATGATTTATATGATCCAGGGAGATTTGGTCAGTCCAAAAGGGATCAAATGTCGAAGAACAAGATCAAATGTGTAAAACTAACAGGTCGGCCTCCGCCAAAGAGATTCCTTCATAAAATACAAAGGATGAAGTGCGGATCAAAGGAAAGGTCAGCCACATGCCAAGGAACATTGGAATCAACTGGGGTTCCACAAGATTCACCAATAACAAATAGGTCCAAGTAGTTTTGGTTTCCTAAGGCAGAAAAACTATCTCAGAGTCCAGAATTGATAACTTGCTGGAAAATGATCCAAATTCTCCATGGTTTAGGAATAAGGAAGATGATCATGTCCTCAAGAAAAATCCAACTCTGCAAGATCTGGTGAGCCAATGCAAGGAAATACAGAAAGGGATGTTGAAACTGCAAAACAAAAAACAAACTAAAAAGGAAATGTTTTTTATTTATTTTTTGGTCGATGCAAGATTGCCAATAACTAGGGATGCTCTTGCATCAAACATTTAGGGCTGTTGAAAAATGGAGTCCCTCACTTTTCTAGGGCCAGAGAAAAACCAAGGTGGTCCACCTTTGCCTAAGAAATCCAGGATGAATCTTCAACGGGTTTGTCCTTCCATTTTACAAGATATTATTTGTACTGACTGCTCCAGGTACTACGTGTTAGGATAAATGATGGACAATTGTGACAGGGGGTTAATCAGTTGTCAATGGATTATGAAACTTTAAGAACACAAAATCTTTTACCAGAATGTATAAACCACATACCGAAATAGTAGATAAAACAATTAAGCACAAACATAAATCACAGAACAATTACCACCCATCCACAACACATAACACCAAGATTTGTATGTGAAAAACCCGGTAAAGGGAAACACCACGGTGGGAAGCCTACCCATATTCAGATAATATGTTTGTAGTAAGTATTTGATTACAATGAGAGGGACATCCACATGTAGGAAGGCCAACAACCTAGAGCGCATTTCTCATCATAAAGGAGCCTCACTGACTACAAAAGAAATCTAGACTACAATCTGGAAAGATGAGTGAACTACAAGAATAGCATCTCCTATGCCTAAGTATAGTTTTGTTTAAGCTCAATATTGGAGGTCTTATGCTAGGTCCTGAGAAGGACAACTGAGAGGGGGGGTGTATCAGTTGTAAGCCAGTTGTCAATAAATTGTAATCCAAATGCAACTTATTCCAATTTAACCTTAATGTTGGTAAACCAAACTTAAGTGTCGGTAAAATAGATTAACAGATATAGCAATATCAGTTTAACTTATTGCATGAAACATATAGAGAAACAACATCCACAACACATAACACAAAGATTTTGACGTGGAAACCTAGTAAGGGAAAAACCACGGTGGGAAACCTTACCCACAATCAGATGATACTACTACAGATAGTATGTGTATACAAATGGGGTCTGCACATTCAGAAAGGCCAACTGTCTAAAGGTCACTTCTCAATCATAAATTAGGAGTCACACTAACTACACAATTGGATGGTTAAATCCAATGATAATGTACTGGTCAAAATAGCATCTCCAATGCTCAATTCGATACCGGTTAAGATCTGAACATGAGTGTCAAAACACCTTCATAACCTTCCTTCAACCTTGAAATAATGTCTGCATGATTCGCACAAGGATCTGCTTATTTTTGCTCTTCAATATCCACACTCACTCATGATATACCTATGATCCTCAATAAGATCTTACAATCATATATACAAAACATAAGACCAAATAAATATGTCAGCTCACTAAAGATATTGTATTTAAATCAATTACAAATAAGTCTTAATGTGATACAACATGTCAGCTCAATACATTTACCACAATAACTAATTAATAAAAAATCTCCATGGCGTGTTGTGCTGATCTAGAATACATAACATGTACTGGTCCATAACCTAGACCTATCTGCTGGTAAAGGCAAATTTGTCGACCAGATTAGACCAATAAGAAAAACACCAAATCCAAACTTCCAATCCATGTCTTCGACATAACCAAATTATCTCCAAGTTATCATTGTTGTCGGTGAAAAATATAACCTACTGGCAAACATATACTGGTGACTATGCATAAGCCACTAACCATACTGGTGAACATAATGTAAACCTCCAAGAAGACAAGTGTTGAAATCAATGACAAACCCAATGCAACACATGACAAAGTCATCCATAATACCAACAATCTCCCCCTTTGGCATTGATGGCAACACTAGATGGAAAAACATCTAAGTGTCAAAAACAGAATGCCAAAACCAGTAAACCAATGAATCTCCCAAAGATAGATCAATACAAAGTTCTGTAAAAGAAATAGAAACCAAAACCAAAATACATATATCCAAAGAGTATATTTCTCCCTCAATGAATAATCTCTCTCCAAAGGAATAATGTTTTTCCATAGATATCTCTCCCTCTTTGACATCAAATGTCAAAGCAGTTAAGAATTCAAAACTTAACAGTCTACCAACTACTCCCCTTGAGCAGTAGCTCTCCTCCATCAAAGCCCAAAAAATATTTTTTTGTTTAGTTCCTATCGGTTTGATGCCAATCTTCAACATCTAAGTCTCTATTGGTGGGGAAATTACCCCAAGATTCTCTCTGAGATATTCAAATATTTCCTTAGGCAAAGGATTTGTAAAGATATCTACAATTTTCTCTTTAGTATTCACATAAACCAATTTCTCTTCATTTGCTTCAACATTCTCTTTCAAAAAATTATACTTAATAGAAACATGCTTTGTCTTAGAGTGAAATACTAGATTCTTTGATGTATCAATTGTTGTTGAATTATCACAATAAATGATTATTGGTTCTTTGCATTTTACCTTTATATCCTTCAACATTTTCTTAATCCATAATACTTGTGTACAATTAGTTGCTACTGCAACATATTATGATTCTGCTGTTGATAATGATGTACAAGTCTACTTCTTACTTATCCATGAAATGAATCTGCTACCAAGAAAGAATGCACCGCTAGTGGTACTCTTTTTGTCATCTACATCACCTGCCCAATTCGCATTGGTGTATGCACATAAATTAAAATTTTCATGTTTAGGATACCATAAACCAAGATTTGTTGTGCCTTGTAGGTGCCGGAAAATCCTTTTTACTATCGATTCATGATTTTCTTTAGGATTGCTTTGAAATCTTGAAACAATACATACTGCATTCATTATATTAGGTCTTGCTTGTGTCAAATACAATAAACCTCTAATCATAGATTTGTACCTTGTCAAATTAATAGGAGTTGAATCATCCTTCAATGTTAATTTATCAATTGTAGTCATAGGAGTACTTACCAGTTTGGAATTCTCCATAACCAATTTCTTCAAAAGTTCCTTCAAACCTAAAAAGAATTTTATCTCTCCAATCATAGACATTTCAAATTCTTTTTGCATTTGATTAGTAAAGTCCTTACATAATCCATCTTCACCACCAAAAATGATGTCATCTACAAAGACTTCAATAACCAAAATATCATTATTGGTAACTTTGTAATACAAATTGTTGTCAACATTACCTTTTGTGTAACCAAGCTTCAAAAGATATTTATCTAATCTAGCATACCAAGCTCTAGGAACTTGCTTCATGCCATATAAAGCTTTCCTTAACCTGCAAACCATATCCTTATTATTTGTCAAAGAATATCCATCAGGTTGTTCAATGTAAACTTCTTCCTCAAAATCTCCATTCAAAAATGCACATTTTACATCCATTTAATAAACTTTATAGTTCTTATAAGCTGCAAATGCAAGAAATAGTCTAACTACCTCAATTTTGGCTACCGGTGCAAAGGTTTCATTATAATCAATTCCTTCTTTTTGTGAATAAATTTTACAAACTAATCTTTCTTTGTTTCTGATAACTTTTCCATCTTCATTAAGTTTATTCCTATATACCCATTTAGTTCCAATTACATTTTTTTCTTTAGGCTGGGGAACCAATGTCCAAGTATTATTCTTTTCATTTTGTTCTAATTCATCTTCCATTGCTTTTATCCAATGCTCATCCTTACATGCTTCAATAATAGATGTTGGTTCAATTTGAGAAATTAAACATACCTCTTCATTTTCCAGTCTTCCTCTAGTCATAACACCTTGATTCTTGTTTCCAATTATCCAATTCTCTAAATGATTCAATCTTACATACCCGGGTTTGTTTTGATTAACATTCATAGGTTGTTGTTCTTCAGTCACTGTTGAGTTTTCTGATGATGTCAGTGTGACTGGGTCTTCATTTTGTACCGGTGGAGTCTGTGTCCATTCATTTATAATAATTTCAACTGTCAGTTCTACACATCTTGAATCTCCTCTAAAGTGTTCATCTATCTTCACATTAGTACTCTCAATGATTTTTTGTAACCTTTTAATATAACATCTATATGCCTTTCTTTTAGATGAATAACCAAGAAATATTCCTTCATCACTTCTAGGATCAAATTTGCCAATATACTCATCTCTTCTAATGTAACATTTTCTTCCAAATATTCTAAAGTATTTAAGAGTAGGAATATGACCAAACCATAGTTCATAAGTGGTCTTACCGATTTCACTTTTGATGTGAACTCTATTGAAAGTATAAACCATTGTACTCACTACTTCTCTCCAATACACTTGAGGTAGATTTGCTTCCATTAACATTGTTCTAGCTGCATCCATAATAGTTTTGTTCTTCCTTTCTACAACTCCATTTTGTTGGGGTGTCCAGGGTGCTGATAGTTGTCTTTTGATTCCATTCACTTCACAGAATGCATTAAATTCCTTTGATGTAAATTTTCCTCCTTGATTTGATCTCAAATATTTATTTTTCTTGCCAGTTTCATTCTCTACCATTGCCTTGAATATCTTGAATCTTCCAAAATCTTTTGATTTCTCCTTGAGAAAAGTAACCCAACACATTCTAGAATAATCATCAATTATTAGCATAAAGTATCTATCTCCTTGTAGACTTCTTGTTCTTGTAGGACCACACAAATCAATATGAATTAAATCAAGAATATTATTGGATTTCTCAGTAATGCTTTTAAATGTTGTTCTAACTTGCTTTCCCATTTGACATTCCTTACATACCGGATTATGAGGTTTCACAATCTTAGGTAAATCCCTTACTACCTTAGTTGAACTAATCTTTACAATGCAATCAAAATTCACATGACAAAGTATTTTATTGCCATAACCAACTTTCATCAATATGTGCAATCAAACATGTTTTATCACTAGTATTCAAGTGATAGATATTAACTTTAGTCTGATTACCGGTTGCAATCTCCAATCTAGTGCTGTTTATGATTTTGCATTTCCCAATCTTGAACTGTAACTGAAATCCTTTTTCAACTAACTGACCAACACTCAAAAGATTATGCTTTAAACCTTCTACATAAAAAACATTGTCAGTGTTGTGCTTACCATCCAAATATATAGTGCCTTTTCCTTTGATTAAACAAGATTTATCATCTCCAAACCTTACTAGACCTCCATGAATTCCTTGAAAAGAGAAGAATTTTCTTTTATCACCAGTCATATGATGTGAGCGTCCAGAACCTATAATCCATTCATCTTTTTCTTCAATTTTTTTTGCTAGTGCTTGCTCTACCGGTTTGACAATAGGTGTCGGTTGATCTTACTTTATTGCAACAAAAGCCCATAAGTTATCTACTGGATCTTCATCTGAGTCATCTATAATACCTTCATATACATAGTAACATGACATCTCTATTTTCTTGAATTTGTATCTCTGATATTCAGGGTTAGGTTTAGATGATCTTTTTGTTTCTTCCCTTAATCCTGCATGTCTATCAGGACATCTAGATGCCATATGACCAACTTTATTGCAATTAAAACATTTGAAAGGTGCTTTACCTTCATACTTACTTCCTGTTCTACCTTTAGGCATTTTCCTTGCAAATAGTGTTTCAAGTTATTCAAGTTTTTCATTTTCTCTCCTCATATCTTCAAGTTCTTTTGCATAAAGTGCTTTCCAATCAGTTTTGTTAGATGATGATGGTGTTGATGATGACAATGCTTTGAAAGCTAAATCAGTCTTTATAGTAGCAACAAGACCAAACTCTTCAAGTTCAAATGCTGAAAGTTTTCCAACCAAAGTATCTCTAGAAATTGAAGTATTAGGCATTATTCTCATTTCATTAATAGAAGTTACTTTCATTTTGTAAGCCGGTGGAAATTCTCTTAAAAATTTAGATACAATTTCATCTTCACTTAAGGATCCTCCACAACATTGTATTCCTAAAACAATTTCATTAACTCTTTCCATAAATGCAGAAATTCTTTCATCTTCTTCCATTTTCAAGTTTTCATACCTGACCTGATAACATTCCAGTTTTGCAATTTTGACAGTGGTATCTCTTTCATTCAATGTCTCCATCTTATCCCAAATAGCTTTAGCAGTAGATCAGTCTAATAATCCCATGATTTTTTGATCTGATAATACGCTCAAAAGTGCTTCTCTTGCTTTCCAATCATTGTCCATGTCCTTAGCCAATGTTGGTGGCTGAGGTTGATTCAGAATAGGAGCAACATAGCCATTCTTTGTAACATCCCATATATATCTTCCAATCTAGTTCAGATGTGTTTCCATTCTAATCTTCCATATGCCATAGTTAGTTCCATCAAGCTTTGGACTATCCTTCCTGAAAATATTTGTTGCTATAGGATCTCTTCAAGTTGTTAGGCTTCAGCAAAAAGAGGACTAAGCTTTGATACCAATTTTTAGGTCCCAGGAAGGATAATTGAGAGGGGGGGGAATCAGTTGTGAACCAGTTGTCAATAAATTGTAATCCAAATGCAAGTTATTCCAATTTAACCTTAATGCCAGTAAACCAAACTTAAGTGTTGGTAAAATAGATTAACAGATATAGCAGTACCAGTTTAACTTAATGCATAAAACATAAAGAGAAACAACATCCACAACACATAACACATATATTTTGACGTGGAAACTCGGTCAGGGAAAAACCATAGTGGAAAACCCTACCCACAATTAGATGATACTACTACAGATAGTATGTGTATACAAATGGGGTCTGCACATGCAGAAAGGCCAACTTCCTAGAGCTCACTACTCAATCACAAATTAGGAGTCACACTGACTACATAATTGGATGGTTAAATCCAATGATAATGTACTACTCAAATTAGCATCTCCAATGCTGGATTCAGTACCAGTTAAGCTCTGAACATGAGTGTCAAAACACCTTCATAACCTTCCTTCAACCTTGAAATAATGTCTACATGATTTGCACAAGGATCTTATTTTCGCTCTTCAATTTCCACACTCACTCATGATATACCTATGATCTTCAATAAGATCTTACAATCATATATACAAAACCTAAGACTAAATGAATATGTTGGCTCACTAAAGATATTACATTTAAATCAATTACAAATAAGTCTTGATGTGATACAACATGTTAGCTCAATACATTTACCACAATAACCAATCAATAAACAATCTCCATGATGTGTTTTGCTGATCTGGAATAGATAACATGTATCGGTCCATAACCTAGACCTATCTACCGGTAAAGGCAAATCTGTCAACTTGATTAGACCAATATGTCTTTGACATAACCAAATGATCTCCAAGTTATCATTATTGTCGGTGAATAATATAACCCACTAGTGAACATATACCAGTGACAGTGCATAAGTTACTAACCATACCGGTGAATATAATGTAAACCTCCAAGAATACAAGTGTTGACATCGATGACAAAACCAATGCAAGACATGACAAACTCATCCATAATACCAACATCTTAAACCTCGTACACAAACCCAAATCGATCACCTATGATCGACCAAACCTTCTACATATGATTACAACTTTATTCGCACACATATAATCCCATAACCATCGATTACCATGATATACAAAGAGATCTTACATCATATATATACCAACCCGAGACCTAAACAATTAGGTCAATCACCTAAAAGATAATACAATAAATCTGTTACATAATCCCACAAACCAATGATAAATAAAGTCATTCTAGGACTAAAACAATATAATCCAATCAATAAATCCAATTGGTAATGCATCGGGAGCATCAACCAACACGTTACATAAATCGGTTCATAACATAACAAAATAGAACTGAACCTAAAATAGGTCATCATAAGCTAAATGACACATCGTCGATCAAATGAAACACGGACATGATAACCATTAGCATGTTGATAACCTTCTAGAAGCCACAACAACACCACTTATCAAATTTATCAAAAGATCTTCAATAAAGCTCTAGTGGTAAAACCCTTACCAATAACCAAAAGGCTTACTAGAACAAAAGATAGCTACCAAATCATCAAATTCTCAACCAATTGAATGAGACACACATGAAGAACACATGAATAGCCAATCCAAACCAATTCCAACAACCAAAACATATCTTCAAGATATTTATCACAATCCAACCACTCTATCGGAACCCGATAGACAACAAAATAGCTAGTGTTGATATCAATGACAAACATCAATGCAACACATAATTAATTCCTCCAAATTGCCAAACATGTCTCCCCCAAAGGAAGACATCCAACAATCTTCCCAAAATGATATGACAATGACGTTCTAAACCAATAGACCAAACACCCCCTGTGAATGATATCCATGTTAAACTCTGATCTCTTTGTTTTTCACATAAATATCTCTCCCCCTTTGACATCAATGCCATAAATCTGACATAAACATCACAGAAAAATTGTAAATCCTTTGAACTACACAACTGACTACTCCCCCTGAGTAGTAGCACCAACACATCAATTTGGAATGAATTATAGGTTTGATGTAGTGTCCACCCTTGATTTGACCTATTTTGACTAGATTTGACTTTTATATCATGCTTGATAGACTTATCTAGACTATATTTGATGATTTGGATGATGATTACTCATGTGCTTCAGTTACTTATTATTGATGTTAGACACTATTGGACATATGATATTTTGATGATCGACATGGATGTTGATACTATCATCATTGATCATGTGATTTGATGATATATGTACTCAATGGATTTCATATGCTCACTATGTGATGGATTATTGATAGATTAGATTTATCATGGTTTTGATGATGATTATGACTATGCTAACCCTATTTTAGGATTACATTTGATGAGATGTGTTTGACTATTGTTTAAATATCTTCATGATAGAGATGGTTCCACATCACTCATTCCGAGCAGGATGTGTCATCGCAATTCTCTATCACTTCCTTGTTCTATATATGTATATGTATATGTTGTATTGTCATTTTGTGGTTGCAAGACTTTGTAGGTACCAGACATCGACTCCACCTGGCTTCACAGGTCTAAGCATGTCTTTAGTTCCAATGGCTTATGTGGTTCAGAGATGACACGAGTTCTCTTCACATACTCTAGGTCTAAGTTGTTCACCATGAGTCATCAGTGTCTTGGCATAATTTGTCATGTCAGTTAGTAAGTTTGGCCTTCTTGGTGTTGCGAGTTTGGTTAATGATGGTTGATTTACTTGATTATGTGGCTCTTGATGTGTGGTTTTATATTTATAAATGTTCATTTTAATGTATTTAATTCATTAGTCTTGAATATTTAATTTTTTGGGCATCTGGAAGCAACCTATTGTGAAAATGAAGGATGACCTAGTTCAAAATCTAATAATTGTGGATGCTCCTTTGTTTTTTGACTTCTGAAACATAAAAACTAGGGTAAACAATGAGGTTGATCGAAATATTTCTCTCACTCCTGCTCTAGCCAAAGACTCTTCTCAGGTCTTGGTAGGGTCTATTTGTCATGACAAGGATGGCCTTAACAATGCCGCTCAATTAAATCACAATAATCTTGCTAAAGAATCTCCTCAGGGATTAACTAGGTTTGTCTGATATCTCAAGGAGGGAATTAATAGTATCGTTCTCCCTAATAGTAAAACTGCCACTATCGTTTCTGAAAATGAGGCGAACATCTCATCTCAGGGTATGGGGACTGTTGGTCATGTTAAAGATGGCATTCCCAATTTTGGTAAATAGTCAACTCTTCCTTCATTACATGAGTCTTTTGTTTGTTCTCTTAAGGAGGGGGGGTTGGATAGTAGTGTAGGGGTTGAGGACATTAATGTTTTTGATCAATTGTCTGATCCTATTGCTGCAACTGGAGTAATTGCTCTAGTTGGGCCTAGCATTGTTAATCATGATGACGATGCTTTAATTAAACAAGTTAAAGAGGTACTACATAATGAGCCTCCTAGGGATAGTACTAAACCTCAATCTCTGCATATTCTTCTAGATGATTACATGGCTTAGCTAGTTGAAAAGTTGCTTAAAGCTAAAAAGGACTTTGCAGAAGATGAGGTCTTAGAAAAGGTAGTGCGCTCTATTGGGAATGATCTGGATTTAATTCATAAGAGTTTGTCTGTCTCTCCTTCCTTAAATCCTTCTAAGGCCCCTATTATCACCTCTCAGAATGATCCAAATAGAGTTGTTCTTCAGAATGTGACCCTGTTGCATCACTCATCTCCGGTGAAAACGCCCATTAAATCTTCTATTGCTCAAGTTCAGTTGAATTTCCCTAACACTATAGTGTCTCCTGGAAGGGGTAGACCCCCAAAGAGTCGTAAAACTCAGTTGGAAATTGATGCAGGTGTTCAACAAATTCTGTCAACCTCTCCTAGTTTCAAGAAGGTGGCTATCTTGAATTTTGGGAATGGAAAAGGTAGTGGGTCACTCAAGTCAAAAAAAGGGTGTGTTATTAGCCCTTCGGTTACTAGATCCTCTTTGGTCAAGAGAAGCTTACACAAAAGCTTTGGGGAGAAATGTTATTCTCCCATTAGTGAAAAGAGGGGAGTGTTGACATCCCCTCGAATCCAATGAAGATTATATCATGGAATGTTAGGGGCTTAAATGCCCCTAGCAATAGATGCTTGATCAAGTCTTAGTTAGATTTGGTTAAGTGGGATTTAGGTTTACTTCAGGAAACTAAACTTTCGTCGGAAAACTTAGAATTTGTATTTTCTTCTTGGAAAAAATGGAAATTTTTTTCTTGTCCAGCTGCTGGGGCTTTGGGAGGTCTGGCTCTGTTATGGAATGATTTTGTAGTTGATGTAAAATTGGTTGCATCTAAGCCTAACTGGATGTTGTCATTAGTCTCATTCAGAGCTTCAAGTTTTAAAGTATGGGTGTTCAACATTTATGCCCCCTCAGGTATTTTGGCTAAATATAGGCTATGGCAAGAACTCATTAGGGTGTCTTCCCCCCTTAGGAATTCTTTTATCCTTTTTGGGGGAGATTTTAATGCAGTTTTGAATTTAAGTGAAAAATCAGGGGGGATTTACCCAAATAAGAAATCCATGGATGATTTTAATGCATTCATTATTGACATGTCCCTTTTTGATTGCAAGCCCAATAATGGTCTATTCACATGGACAAATATGACGAAATTTTTTTCTCAGATTGCGGAAAGATTGGATAGATTTTTACTCTCATCCAATTGGTTTGATTCAGCCATTGAGGTTTTTTCTTCCATTCTCCCCATGACTGGATCGGATCATTTCCTGGTCTCTCTGACTATTGTATGGGATACACCTGGTCACAAGCTTCCTTTTAAATTTGAGCCAATGTGGTTTAGGGACCCTCTTCCCCTCCTGAGACAATGGTGGAGAGAGGCTCCTTTCTGTAGGGGTTCCAGAATGTTTCAATTGGTTAAGAAGATTACTTTCTTAAAAAAAAATATTAGGGGTTGGAACTCCCTTCATTTCAAGAATATTTTTGCAGAAAAACAGAGGGTTTTAGACATGTTAGAGGCCCTCAATAGGCATGTCTTGCTGCATGGTTTGGGCTCTAAGGTGTTGGATGAGCTCAGGTCTCTTAGGAGTGAGTTAGAAGAAATCTTGGCTAGAGTGGAAGTTTATTGGAGACAAAAATCTCGAGAGTTATGGCTAGCAAATGGTGATAAGAATACAAAAAAATTTCATGCTAGCACTAAATTGAAAAGGGCTAGGAATAGGATTTCTTGTATTCAGGATTGCCAGGGGAATATCCTTTCTGAGGATGGGGATATCTCTAAGGAAGCGGTTAATTTTTTAAAGAATCTTCTTTCTTTTGAAAATATTGAGGATTCAAACAATATCTCATCTCTTATTCCTTCTCTTGTCTCTCCTAAGGATAATAGAATGTTAATGTCACCTTTTTCAATAGAAGAAGTTCAGGGGGCTGTCTTTGCTATGAATCCGGACAAGGCTCCCAGGCCTGATGGTTTCGCTCCTTTGTTTTCTCAAAAATGTTGGGAGTTTGTCGGTCAGGATGTCCTTTTGGCTTTAGAGGAAGCTAGGAGGAATAGGTCTATCCTCAAAGAAATAAACACTACCTTGATTTTCATTTTACCTAAAAAGGATGATCCTAAAACCTTCACAGATTTCCGTCCTATAGCTTTATGTAACACCATTTATAAGATATTCTCTAAAGTAATTGCAATGAGGTTGGCTAAGTTATTACCAAGAATAATATCCCTTGAGCAAGGAGGTTTTGTCCCTCATAGGGAAACTTCTGAAGGGGCTAAAGTTGCACATGAGGTCCTACATTCAATTTCTGCCTAGAAATCTCCGACAATGATTCTTAAGTTAGACATGATGAAAGCCTATGATAGGGTTGAATGGAAAGCATTAAAAATTGTCCTGTCAAGGTTGGGTTTCTCCCTTGCTTGGATAAAATGAATTATGGCTTGCATTTCCTCGGCAAGATTCTTGGTTCTTATTAATGGGTCCCCCTGTGGTTTTTTTCACTCTTCTAGGGGTTTAAGGCAAGGGGATCCACTCTCACCCTTTTTATTTATTCTACTAGCTAAATTTTTGAGATGGGCAATTGGCTTAGCTCGTGAGAGTGGTTCATGGAAGGGCATTAAAATTCAAAATTTAGATCAGAGGATCTCTCATTGTCTTTTCGTTGATGACACCCTCCTATTTGGTTGTGCAACCTTGAAGGAGGCTCGGGCTATTGATCAAGTGATTAGGAATTATGTAGCTTTTTTGGGTCAGAAGGTCAACGTCGAAAAATCTAAGGTTTTCTTCTTAAATACTCACTCCCTGCTCTGGGATAAGCTTCAAAAGTTTTGGGGATTCCAACTTGGGGATCTTCCCTGTACTGATTTAGGTGTTCCTTTTTTTGGTAACAAGGTTAAGGTTAGTTTTTGGGATAAAATAGTTTCAAGGGTGTCTAAGAAAATTTTGGCATGGAACCACAAATGGCTTACCATGGCAGGGAAAATTGTGTTGATTAAGTCAGTCTTGAATGCGGTGCCAACTTACTTAATGTCAATTCTCAAAGCTCCAAAGGAATTTGTTGTTAGTTTAAAGGATACACTAAGGTCTTTTCTTTGGAACAACAACAGGGATGGGAAATTTAGGATCCCTCTGTTAGCTTGGGATCAGATTTGTCTTCCTAAAGAACTTGGGGGATCTAGAATTCGTAGCTTGGGAAATCAAAATTTGGCACTGGGGGCCAAATTAGTGTGGAAATTGTATGATAATCCAGCCTCCATTTGGGCTAGAATCATGTTCACCAAGTATCTTTCTAATGGTGATAGGGAGTCTATATTTCAAACTGAGTCTCTACCTAAGGGGTCAATCATTTGGAATTTCATGGGAAAATGTAGAAGAGTCTTGCTACTGCATCTTTCTTGGGTTGTGCATAATGGTTTGAAAGTTAAATTTTGGGATGATACTTGGAATGGTCATTGTCCTATGGATTCTATTAGGGATTGGTCACCCTTGAAATCTATTCTTTTGGATAAATGAGGGGCCTACTTATCAGACTATTTTACTGTAGTTCATGATGGCAATATGGTGATGGCCTAGTGGAAGTCGATTGAGTTTCTTCCTATTAGTCCTAGTCTTAAAACAGATTTTTATTCTACTCTTAGAAACAAAATAATCATCTTATCTGAGCTCGATGATGAGTTGATTTGGACCAAGAACTCTACTGGAAAGTATTCAGTGAAAGATGGATATAATTCCCTTATGATGGTCAAGGATCTCTCTTCTTGGCCTTACAAATTATTCTGGCATCCCGCATGTCTGCCGAAGGCTGGAGCCTTTGCATGGCTTGTTGTTCAAGACAGGGTTCTTACTAGGATGAGATTGGATAGGATGGGCTTATCTGTTGTCTTCCCTTGTGTTTTATGTAATCAGAAATTGGAATCGTCATCTCATCTTTTTCTTCATTATGATTTTTCTCTAGGATGTTGGAATTGGTTCTTTGAGAAATTAGGTCTCTCTTTTGTTACTAGTGGGGACCTCCTCTCACACTTCAGAGCTTGGCCTCTTTTGTTCCCTTATTCTTTTTATGCCTGCCTTTGGATCATAGCTCCATCGATCATTGTTTGGAACATATGGTTAGAGAGAAATAATAGGATCTTCAAAAAATCATCCACGTCACTCTTTGGTATCTTAGTCAAGATAGAGGCTTCTATCTCGGAGGTGGCCTTGTCATATATTCATAAGAATTTAGATCATCTGACATCCTTCTCCCATTGGGATGGCATGATCACAAGGACATGGAAATCCCTGTCTATTATTCCCTCCCATGGGTCAGTTTCAAAGGGTATGGTTTTTAAAAATAAGAGAATTATGGCTACTTGGTTTCCTCCTCCTCCGAGTCATTATAAACTCCATTTTGATGGTGCTTCCAGGGGGAACCCGGGTATGGCGGGGGCTGGTATGGGCATTCTAGATCATAATGCAGTTTTAATATCGGTTCAATGTCATGCCCTTGGGTGTCAGTCAAACAACTATGTTGAATGTCAAGCTCTGTCACTTGGGATTGACATGGCTATTTCCCTTGGGATAAAACATCTTCACATTCAGGGGGATTCAATGGTTGTTATCCAAAGTGTTTTGAATTGTAAAAGTAATTGTTGGCACTTGAAGTATTTAATTGACCACATCTTGGAGAAATTATCTTTTTTTGATACCTATTTGTTATCTCATTGTTTTTGAGAGTTAAATAAACTGGCAGATTTCTTGGCTAATTTGGCAATTGACTCGGCTGCTTTTCATAAGATTGTGGAAATAGGTGACATTCCTCAAGATGTCCTCCTCGGGTATATGCCTCTTCCCAAAGATTAATTTCATATGTTTTGAGCTCCTCCATTTCTTATTGAAGTATATAGATTATCCCCTTCTCAGATTTTGTATTGGGTTAGATGGTAATATATGTACTTCTTGAGGATTGGGGAGGCAGTAAGTCAGCTGGCAATACATTATAATAAGTTCCTTCTCTTTATCTTCATTTCTCACTAAAGTATACATATTATCCTCTCCCCAGTACAACCTGTATCTGTTCTTTTTGTGCTGATAGGAGTCTTTTATTTCTATCTGCATTTGAAGTACTTTTACATCTCTACTCTTGGGGTAGATGTTAATGTGTGTATTCCTTGAGGATTGGAGAAGTCTGTTTAGTTTATTATATTAACTCATGAGTTACATATGTCTTGGAGAGGTGTTTTGGCTTATCTTGTTTAACTATGGGTGCTTGTTCTATTATTTGTAAATGTTGTTATTAAGTGCGCCCTTGTGTCTTATATTGTTCACATTCAGACATAAAAGTCTAAAGTGATGGTATCCTACTTTGGGACATTGATTCATTATTTTTTCATACTTGTGTGTATTCCCAATAGGGCTCGAGGCCTTTGCTTCCTCGATCCGGTTGGTCTTATGGTGCGCGGAAATTGCTTTTTATCTTGCTTTATTCTTTCGTACCACTTTTAAGAGTTTTTCGTTTCTTACTCATTGGCAAAAAGCTTGTCTAAGTACGGTGGCTGGAAGGTTAATTATAGGAATGCACTTCTATTTATCACCACACAGGGTGTCATTATTGAGAATTATGTTGGCATGTTTTTTGGGGTACGGGGGAGTTTTTCTTGTACGTGAGTAATCCTTTCCTCATAAATTCATTATTTGTTTTCCTCCCTTGTTGATTGCACAGCTTTGGTTTCTTCATGTTCATAACATGGAAAAATTTGTGATCCTCTGAGTAATCTTGTTTGTGTGGATATCTTGAGTCATTAATTGGCTTGGCTGGGTTTATGCTTTGCATGGACATTGTCATCATTGTTCAGTAAGATGGCGGCTTTTGTTTTTGTCTTGCATTCTTAGTGCTGAGTTGTTTTGAAACTATCATCATTATTTGTTTAGGGTGGCGGCTTGGATAATGACATCATTTTTTATTAGTGTGTCATCCTCTCGTGGTTGTTTTTACTATCTTATGATGGCATTGGGTTCTTTTATTCTCCTTGGCTCTTTTGGCTTTGCATTTGCTTTCCTGATGGAATCATTGGGTTACTGCATTCTATTGCTGATATTGCATCTCGATTTCTCACTGTATATATGGATGTGCTTCTGGATTTTGTGATGGTTAGGGCAATTTGTGATACATATTTCAACTCACACTTTTACTCTTCGGTTGATTTGGATAATGCTCTCTCTAATTACCGCTTTGATTTTGGTAATTTTGCATATGCTGGTTTTATTACTCGTTCTCAGTTATTATCCTCTGGGTGGCATGGGGAACTCCTCTCAATTTTAAGGAATGGGCTAATATCTAACATATATGATGACACATTATTTGAATTGGTAGCCCTTTTAGACTATGTATCACCAGATTGTCTGGCTGCAGCGGTTAATGTTTTTGCAGGATTGCATTTTCTTTTAGAATCATTGTCTAATGTTCAAGCTTTGCCAGTCTGCATTCCTCCTATATAGATGGTGCCTCCTTCCTCTCTGCCATTAGAAGGGCCTAGCTCATGGCTCTCATTTCCTTGACATCATGATCTTGGGTTTCTGTTTGAATGTAGCAGGTTTTGTCCGTAGGTTTTTTTGAGCAGGGGTATGTTTCCATCTAGTTCTTTCCTCATTTTGGCAAGCAAAATTGTTGTTCGTGGGACATAATGGGTAGTTTTCTACACACCGGTTGGACATTATGGTGTTGAGCGGGTGCTACAAAATCTTGTCAAGCATGGAAGATTTGTGGTTGTCTTCCTCCTTTTTTACAGTTTATTCTTTTTGGGTCCCAATGGAGAATGATATGTATCTTTGAAGAATCATGTAAGGGGAGGGTGTTAATATCAAGTATGTAATGGGTCTATGGGTTTTTTTTGGATAATGTCAGGTATATTCTGATAAGCTCTGTAACGGAAGGGTGATCAAACTCAGATATGTAATTGGGTATATGGGGATCTAAATTTTAGTTTTTTCTCTCTTTTGGGCCACAACCGGAGGTTTTCTTGCGGGTTCTTTCCTGCTGGTATGCCCTTTGAACCCGTTATGTATTTTCAACTCTTAAATTTAATAAAATATAAGTTTAGTGGCTTGTCCACTTTTATCAAAATAAAAAAAATTATTTGGTATTTATATTTATTTGATAATTAGCATTTATTGATTTTATAATTATTTAATATTTGGTAAGATTTATTGTTGTTTAATATTTATTTTACATTTGTGATTTAATCTTTAATGGTATTTGATTGTTTAATTATTTATATGATTTTCTATGGTTTAGTATTTATTTGATATCTAATATTTATTTGATTCTTTAATTTATATTATTAGCTTTTGGTTTATTTAATTTTAATCCCCATTTGGATTGTTTATTTATAGTTTATGTTTATTTAATAGTTTGACTTTTATTTCCTAAGTGGGGTGTATGAGCACATTAAATTAAAGTAATAATACAACATTCCCACTTTGTTGGATAAGTATATTTTATATTTACTATACTTACCATTTACTCTCATTGGCTAAATTCAAAATGGGAGAATAAATTATAATATATGATGGGTTGGTAGAATATATTCCAAAATGGAATATTTTGATTGGCCAAGATTGAGGCTAGGGTTTTGATTATTGTTTGCTTTTTATTTTCATTCTCATGATGGTTTTCGGGTTGGCTATTCTCTGGAAATTTTCCTGCAAGCATTTTTCCTTGGCTTTATATTTTACTCATGGTTTTGGTTGGAGCTTGGTTGAATTTTGGCTTGTCTTTGTGGGAGCTCTTCTTCAGCTTCATTCCATCACTCTAGGTAGAAGGTTGGAGTTCTTTTACTTTTGTATTTTGATTTTAATGGGTTTTTTGTATGCTTCATATCTGTACATTGTTTTTGGTAGATGGGTTGAAATATTATGTTATTATATTGTTTTAATATGGTTTGGAGATTAATATTTGGGGAGGAAACTTTATGTTATTTGAGATTTTGTATGGTTGCTAGGAATAATATTTCTGGTTGTCTAGGAATGTCGTTTCACGGCTCTGTAAAATTTGGGTATGAGCTTGGGTTGTTGAATCTTTTGTTTGTATGGGAGGTTGAATGGGATTTTTACCCTTTATGAGTCTTTTACTCTAAAGGTGTTTGGATTTAGTTTCATTGTTTTTTTTGTGAGTTTGAAGTGATTCTGTATGCGTATTGTCATGAAGAAAATTTGGTTGGATCTTAGTTTACAGTTAGAATTGATTTAGCTCATTTATACCTTAATATTCCTTGTTTCTGGGCATCTCTACTCATGTATTTTTCGAGCCCTTTGGTTTGAGTTTGCATTTTATATTTTACCCGCAAGATTTTTGAGTTTTCCATTTGATTTGTGTAAGTGTTGTTTCAACGAATGCACTATCTAAACATGTAAATGCATTGTTCTATATTGTGTTTGTGTTATTTTGCATAGCATAAACGTTGTCTCAGAAGATGTAAGCACAAATCTGGGAATGTATGTGTTGTCTCAAAAGATGTAGGCATGAATCTAGAAATGTTTGTGCTTTCCTATGAAATGAAAGTGTTATTATATTTGACAGAAGCATTGTTCTATGGGATAAAAGCGCTAAATTGTTTGTATTATATATTTTAACAGTTTTCATCATTTTCAAGGTATTGTCCCGAGTTGATTTTTGTACCAGAGGCTTTATTGAGGTTTGCTAATATTTCTAGTTTTGGGTTTGATCAGTTTTGATGTATTTTGATTGTTTAATGTATTTTTACCTCTCCATGTCTTTGTGGATATTTTAGACTCTCTCCATGTTGATGAGCCATGGTTGATGAGTAAGTTATAATATTGTTTTGGACCAGCAAGTGAGTTGGCTTTGTTGTGATGTTATCTTCTTATCTATTGGCAGATTTGATGGCTTGCTATGCCTTGTATTTATTGGCCAATAGGCTCATTTTGTTGTATTTGATGTTGTTGTAGCCTCGCATGTGTTGTGAGAGTATGTGTGGAAGTTTTTGGCTGCATATGAGCGTTATTTTTATATTTTATTTTGATTAGAGTCTCTTATGATTTATTGTTGGGCCATGTTAGGGGGAGAGGGCTTCCAATCTAGCTACCCAACCCATCAATTATTTGGTTATCACTTATTTACAAATCATGGTAAACTCCAATGTGCCCTAGTCACCTAGACTTCATGCATCCTTACAAGGAACCTCATGCAAGCATGAGAAGGTCGTGAAGATGGTAAGCTAATCTCCCTTTGTCTCTCATAGGTTGAGATGGATCCACATGTCCATCAGGCTAGTGCCTTATGTTATTATGTTATTGAGGATGACATGTGATGACACTCCACCCCTACATATGTTTCCCATTTATGATTTAAGATTATGCCTTATTGGATGCATTTATGTCTTGATGAGTTATATGCCTCTGGGAGTTCTTGCATGAGAGTCCTTGTGTGGTTAGTCTCTTTGGTTACGGTGACAACTTAGGTTTAGAGTGTGTGTTGGGACCTTGTGTCATCTCCTAGCATGGGGGGTGGTTCCTTTGGTTCCACATGGTCAGGAGGTTGGTGATTTTTAGCCATTGGGATGTTCTCTTGGATTATTCTTGCATGGATGTGTATTCTTCTTCATGATGGACTATGGATGTACCTTGTAGCAGATTTATGTAATGAATAAGATGAAATACATGTAATGTAACATTCTTGTATATAGTAAAAGGATTCTTGTAGTTGAAAGAGCTATTCTCATAATGTGTTTAATGTACTTGTATTTATAAGATGAATTGTAGTTGGAATTAGAATTAATTCATATTTGTAATGAAACATTAGGGATGAAATTGTACTGTAGTCACATAAATCTGTCCACTTAATTAAATGAATATTTAATATTTATTTGATTATTTAACCATCAATTAATAATTAATTAAATTAATATTTAATTAATCCATCTTAACCCTCTTCTCCTATTAATTAAATAAATTATTCAATTTATTTGATTTAATTCACTTAACCAAATTCAGACCATTAATTAAATAAATAAATCATATTTATTTAATTAAATATTCTCTCACATTTAAATAAATTAATATTTATTTAAATCCCCCAAAATCCCACCTCTCACATTTAAATAAATTAACATTTATTTAAATCACCTTTATCCTCCACCCACTTGTATTTTCCTACAAATGCAAGTTGCACAATTATTTTAAATAAATAATTTATTTAAATCACCTTTATCCTCCACCCACTTGTATTTTCCTACAAAAGCAAGTTGCACAACTATTTTAAATAAATTATTTATTTAAAATCCTATTTATCCTCACCCACTTGAAACCTTTAATGGTTTCCCTTAAAGTATTCAAACTTGATGGCTTCCTTCTATAGTCTTCTTAAGACTTTAATGGTTTTCCTTAAAGTCTTCAAGCCTTTAATGGTTTCCCTCAAAGTCTTGAAGCATTTTAATGCTTTATCTTCATTTTTCTCATTTAAATAAATTAATATTTATTTGAATATTTATCCAAATGCAAATTACACCATTTAATTGAAATAAATGATTTTATTTTAATTGAAAATACCAAAATTCCTCCCACTTGCATTTTCCTACAAAATCCACTTGCATGCCTAAACCCCTTCTAGAATTTTCTAATCACTTCTAAATAACCTAACCCCTTCTCTAAACTTTGTCACATTCCTAAGCAAAAGGGAAGTCACTTCTCAAACCCTCAAAGTCTTTGATAACCATTAAAGGCTTTCAACCTTCAACCACTAAATGGCTCAAAGTCTTTGATAACCATTGAAGGCTTTCAACCTTCAACCACTTAATCCCCAAAGTCTCCAATAACCATTAATGGTTACCTCAAACCCTCCCACATGGTTAAAACATTTGTTTTGACTCAACCTCTACCCAACCCAAAGGTCTCATCAGGCCATTAATGCTTTGACCATGATTATCTCTTAAACATTTGCACAAAGGTTTATCCTTGGATTAACTCTTAATCCAGTGGGTAATCTTAATTTGGACTTGACCCTTAGCCTCTAGATAACCATGAGGTCTTCTCAGGCCTTTAATGCCTCCAACCTCTTCTTTCAACCCAATCCTATGTTGACACTTGTCACCATTTTATTGGTGCCAATTGTGCACATGGATCCCCAACTTTCAAACTTGGCCCTTGATTAAACCATTCAATCTTAACCCTTCATTTCCCCATTTCTTCTATAAATAGAACCCTTCTCCTCAAGAAAAGAAGGAAGCATTAGAGTATTGTTGTTATACTGGCATTAGCATAGAGCTTTTTCATAGCATCACTATCTACTCTTGCATAGTATTTGCTTATCATATTCAACCATCTTGAATCTCCATATGGCATCCATGGCTAGTGCTAAAAGCTGAGAGCTACACTCATTTGGGACTTGGAGAGGAGAGGAACAAGGGAGGAGCAACTATGAGCATCTTGATTAGCTATTTTATTCTATGTTTATATGCTTTCTATTTCATGCTTAATATCTCTCTTGATATGCCTGTTTAGGATAATCTTTTGTTGCTAACACTAACGTTTGTTTCTTGTGCTCTTGTGTGTGTTGCCATCAAACAGATTTTCTAATCCTTTTTGCAGAGCATCATGTACTATTGTAGAGATGAGATCTTATGGTCCGTAGAAATAAAGTGGGTTCTGGTTGGAATAGAAATGGATTTGCATTGTATTTCAGCTATATTATTCCATGGAATCTTTAGGAAGCAAGTTAGAATGCAAATTAATCTTGAAAGAGGAATACTCGTAGATTAAGAAATGAATATATTAGAAGGTGTTAATTAGATCTAGTGAAGATGAATGATTATAGATGTATTGGTAGAAAGGAAATTATGCATAACATGATGGATAAATAATGTCATAGGTTGCATATCTCATGGTTAGGGAATTAAAATATGATGCATTAAATCAAGATGAAATATGCCTATCATGTGTGTAGGATGTTATTATGGTAGTGAATTAAGTAATGATATTGAACTACCCTAGGGAAAGGTTAATGATGTTATGTTATTTCCACTTGCGTTATTTGATGAATTGAGAAATGATGTATGTTCATATTGGTTAAATGGTTAATGAATGTAAATAGATGGAGATGTTATGTGTTGCATTAGTTTTTATTAGATGTTAATAAATTTTGTTTATCTCCATTTGCATGTTAGGCATTTAGTTTCTCTAGGGTATTTTGGCAGGCATTACATTTGATAAATGCATACTAGACTGTTGTAAATCAGCATCACTCAAGTCTCTACTGGAGGGTAGAGACCCCCAATCTATCTATGAAGTATTCAAAATGATTCCTTAGGGAAATGTTTAGTGAAGATATTTGCAATATGCTCTTTAGTGTTCACATAAACCAATCTAACTTCATTTGATTCCACCTTCTCCTTTAGAAAATTATACTTGATTGATATGTTCTTTGTCTTAGAATAAAATGCCATATTCTTTGATATGTCAATAGCAACAAAGTTATCATAGTGAATAATTATTAGTTCATTACAATCTACCCTTATATCCTTCAACATTTTCTTCATCCATAGAACTTGAGTATAGTTAGTAGCAGTAGCAACATACTCAACTTCAACAGTAGATAAAGAAGTACATGACTGTTTCTTGCTGATCCATGAAACAAGTTTCTTTCCAAGAAAGAAAGCTCCACTAGATGTGCTCTTCCAGTCATCAACATCTCCATCCCAATCTGCATCTATATATGCAAATAGTATAAATTCATCATCTTTAGGATACCACAAACCATACTCAGTTGTTCCTTGCAAATACCTGAAAAAATCCTTTTCACCGCACTTTCATGATTCTCTCTAGGATCACTCTAATATCTTGATACAATATAAAGTACATTCATTATATCTGATCTAGTATGAGTCAAATATAACAAACCACCAATCATAGATTTATACCTTGTAGGATTTACCAGAGCTGATGCATCTTTCTTTATGAATTTCTCACTTGTAACCATAGGAGTACCAACCGGTTTAGAATTTTCCATACCAAATTTCTTCAACATCTCTCTATCATAATTAGTTTGATAGATGAAAATACCTTTATCAGTCTGAATAATTTGCAAACCTAAGAAAAGTTTCATCTCCCCAATCATAGACATCTCAAATTCATTCTTCATATTATCAGAGAATTTCATACATAACTTATCCTCACCTCCAAAAATGATATTGTAGCGTAGAAATTAGGAATCATCACAAGATAAGTAGATCAATCAAAACACAAGACATGATAGCTTAATCATAAGAAAACTCATTGGAAATGAACCTAATTCTAAAGCACATTCAATGGAGGTATGAAAACAAAGCATTCAAGAGTAAAATTATGCAAACCAGACGTAGAGTTGAATACTTCTTCCATGCGGCTCCATTGTTATTCTTTCCTCTTCAATAGGTTTGTGGATCTCACCTACAAGTGCTCACACAATTGAAAGCAAAAAGGCTCAAGAGTACTAGAAACGAAGGTTCGGTAAAAATTCAAGATTCATGAAGATTCAAGATTCAAGGGATTTGATTGAAGAAAATCATCCAATTTATAGAAGAATTGGAGAAATGAACAAATTAGCATGATAGTGATTCGAATAGAAATTCAAATCAAGAATAGCAAAATTATGACATATCTATGACAAATTGCTATGCAAGGCTTATGACAATTCATGACAAATTTCTATGTCAAGAATTTATGACATTTTATGACATTTAATGACAAATTCTATGACACATTTCTATGTCAAGAATTTTATGACAATTTATGACAAATTCTATGACAAATTTCTATGTCATTGCCATAAATTTAGGAAAGAAATAGGAGGAAATTGAATTTAAGAATTAAGAAATTAGGAAATTGAAATTGATGACAAATTAGGAATTAGAAATTAAAAGAAATTAGAAATTAGGATTTAGTGAATTAATTAATAATTTTTCATTTATTAATCAATTCACAAAGAGGAATAATTAGCCAATTAAATAAAGATTTAATTGTAATGAGAAGACTTAGGATAAATAAGTAATTTATTTAATCCTAAAGGAAGAAATGACAAATTAGGTTAAATGAATAAACCATAAAACCCTAGAAGACGAATTAGAAATGCGAAAATGACAATTAGGTCTATAATTGACTTGATCATGATTTGATTTGATAAATGACCAATGCGACAAAATGATTTGATTGATAGAAATACGCCAATTGACGAGGAACAATGACAAATTGATCCAAATTGACATGATTGAAACAAACAACAATCGATGACAAATCGGTCGCAAAATGACAAAATCGACAAGGGGACAAGAATCGACAACAAAATGGATTGCAAGATGACAAGATTGAAAACGACCATGATCGATGACAAATCGATCGCAAAATGACAAGATTGCACATGACAACGATCGATGACAAATCGATCGTTAAAATGACAAGACTGAAGGATTTATGATACGATTGATAAGATTGATAGAAGGACAAAACCCTAATTAGGATTGACGATGTCCAAAATGATGACAAATGAATACGCAAATTGATGCGACAGGGTAAAATCGATCAAAATCATGACTGGATAATGTTGTCGACAAGACCAAATTTGAGGACGAGATGATTGAAGAATGTAGAAGAATGACTCGATGTTCACAAATGATAAAGACCAAATGCGTGACATAGGAGAAATGTTAATGCGACACAAAAACCTAAAATGAGGCAATGCGCAAATGTTAAAGTATGACCTCGCAAGCATTGACCATTTTTGGGTGTCTACATTTTGCCCCTCTTTGAGACAATGCGATTCTGAGCATTGTTTCAAAGAACAATAACAAAAATGCCCAAGACAATAATAATGACAT
This sequence comes from Cryptomeria japonica, assembly GCF_030272615.1. Taxonomy (NCBI): domain Eukaryota; kingdom Viridiplantae; phylum Streptophyta; class Pinopsida; order Cupressales; family Cupressaceae; genus Cryptomeria; species Cryptomeria japonica. The sequence continues at coordinate 434,801,406 of NC_081412.1, read as the reverse complement.
ATGCATGCCCCCTCGAGGAATTGGCCGGAAACATGCGGAAAAGAGGCCAATTGATCGATAAAAAATGATAGGATCAAACAGACTGACAATCGGAGATCGGATGCAGGACAGACAAGCAATTTAATGTGTACAAGACTGCGACCAACATAAGATGGAGAAGACGCACGTCCATCTATGCAATGACAAAGAGCTATAAAGGAGACCAAGAGGGTGAAAATTGCTCATTTGCACTAGCTAAAGAGGAGGATTTGTTGCTCTGGACAAGGACACTTGCAAACAGATGGTGAACATTCCAATGGCGGATCACCTTGGAGAACATGTACGCACATTCAGACGACCAGAGGACGCAGGAGCAGCGGTATGTATCTCGAAAACCTATGTTTTGAATTTCATGAATTTTGATGACTTACGGGACATTGCGGGGCCCACAGAGGATACCAAAATGGACATCTGCGCTCGTGTCATCTAAACCTGCGCTTGTGTAAGGGGTTTTGCGCTTGTGTAAGAATACACAAGCACAATTCATCTAACACAGGCGCAAGTTTCTCCAACACAGGCGCAAGTTGTCATAAAAACCCTAGTTTTGAGGTGAAATTGCATGCAAATGACCTGACAGGGGGGGGGGAAGGGTAGGATAGGGTAATGTGGATGAAAAACACCCTGATTTGATCATGAAAATGAAGACATGCAACCTGTAGGAACAAACCCTAAAACTGACAAAATGATGCCCCAATTGTGATGCAGAGTCGACAATATCCATTGATCGCACGGGAGAATCGACCGGACTGTTTCATGCTTCGACATAGACTCAGAAGCACAGAGAGAGACACATTAGCTGGACTTGAGACATGGTAGGGATGAGGAGGATAGAGGGAGAACCCAGTGATAGAGGCACGTGCTCCTTATGACAGACAGTGGACATTATGTAGTTTGACATTATATAGTCAGCCTGCGGGCCATACTTAGGACAGACAGTTTGATTTTGTACTCCAATATTATTTTGACATATGATATGATATGTAATATGCATCGATATGATGGGATGCTATGTGTTATGATTTGTACTTATTTTCCATGGATGGATGATTTATGCACTCGTTTATAAACATGTATGGATGTATTTTTATTGATTTTTGATGTATTTATGAAATGAAATGGATAAATGTTTGATGTAATACTTGATGGAATGCAAATGTACTAACCACATGAATGCAGGATGCAGCATATGTGCGTGGATATCGGAGCACTAGACCGAACTGACTATCTGACCGGACGGAACAAATGTTAGTAAGAAATGAGATAGAAGACAGTTAGAGATGATGAAAACTTGCTTTCAGTAATGCACTTTGTAGGTGAGAACCTTTATTTTTATTTAGCAAAATGGATGCGTAGCATCATGGCATTGAAGGCCAGAGCTGAAATGCAACCCGATTTGCATACAACAGACACATCACAGACAAACAAAAATCACAATCAAAGAAAAAGACCATGAGCCATCCCAGTCACTCTAAATCACTTAGTGACATCATCGAGCAACATAGGGACATGATCGAAGCCAAAGATAAATCAATAAAAAGATAAGACTCACAAATTCAAGCAAATCAAACAAACATCTTGATCTTCATTGTCAAAAGTTGAACGTGCTGATAGGATGATCATGCTGTCTGGTTTCAGGAAATGTGGTACCCCATCTAAGACAGGACACAGTCTGGTTTCGAGTATACCACACCCTGTATAAGACCCATGATAATGTGACAAAGACAAAATGATTGTAATGCTGATATTCGATTGGTAAGACAATTTGGATCAGTTTGAATGTTTGAGGTGATCAAAAAGGTTCATCTGGTTAAAGCATGATTTCAGTTAAAGCATAATGTTTGATTGCGAGTCGTTGGAGGGATGCTCAGTGATCTGTCAATGCATAAAGGGAATACTTTATTGCAAAAATGCGTGTTTTGGTTTTTTGGAGTTTTACAATTTTTTGGGGTTCATTCTTCAGGACTTTATATGATTTTTAGAGATTTTTTCAGGACATTTTTCGATTTTTATGAAATTTTTTCAGGACATTTTTAAATGTTTTTGGAAGATTTTGCCCCCAGTGTCTAGCAAGGCAAGGAATATGATAGGTGAATAAATAGGCTTGCTGAAATGATGGTGGATAGAGGGAAGACAAAGGCATTTTATCGTGGAGACAATACAGATGCAATTTCCAAGGGCTATGGCGTGATGGGACAAGAGACTGGATATGACAATGTAAAGCAGTGACATGGCATGAGGGACATGTCAAGAGGTTTTTGAAAAATATGTTTTGCATTTCATGTCCTTATGTCAGATCAAGATCAAGGAATGAAAAAGAGTGTATGGATAGTGATAAGATATGGATAGGATAAGCAAGACCAAGAATGGATAAGGGACATGGACTGAAGGTTAGGATTGGCTAAGGGATAGTGGCATAAAGTTGCAATAAGCCAGGGAATATGGATGAAAAGTTGAAATAAGCAAATGGGCAAATGACCAAAAGCTATGATAGACTAAAAGCTGCAAACAAGATGCATGATGCTCATGATGATCCTCAATCTTGTCAAGATCAAAGGTGGAAAGAGGAAACTGGACATGAGGGACAATAGGATATGAAGGGTAATGACAGGGGTTCAATAGGATAATGAAGGGCAATAGGATATGAAGGAAACCTGCCCCCAAGTGTGGTGTGCAAGAAGTTCATAAATTACACATGATGCCTGTTTGCCAGGTTTTCATCACGATACTTGCCCAAGGCGCCTATTTGCCAGGTTTTCACCAGTGGACGAATTATTTTTTTTCTTTTTTTTTTCTTTTTCTTTTTTGTCTTTTCACTTTTTTTTCTTTTTTTTTGACTTTTTTCAGAAGAAGATGGACATATGATAGGGGATGGAAGAAGGACTCAAGCACCTTTTTATTTGGATAGTAGCCTTGAAAAGAATGGACCATGACCTTTAAAAGTATGCTCAAAGACGTTGGTAGGATAAGGACATAGAAAATGAGATGAAACTAAGGCAAGGATTTATGCAAAGGATTGGATCAAAGGGATTGAAGGATGGAAAATATGGATTGGATAATGGATAGGGTATTGGAAGAATTGGGCTTCACTGGATGGAAATGAAGACAAGATCGACATTGGCACACACCTTGAGGGGTGATGGATTGATGGAGGAAAAATGTATTTTGGATATTGAGATTTGGATGGAGGAATAACTATAGATTTTGGGACATAAGGGCCCAAAACGGATGAAGAAGGTGATGGAGAAATAGACTTGGAAGGTTTGGATGGAGGAATAGCAACTTTGGATGCCAATTTGGATGTTTCTTTAGGCTTTTGTGCTTCAAGGAGCTTCTTAGGGATCCACATGGTTTTTGAGTTTTCATGCTTTTGTGGTTCCTTGGAGTGCATTGCTTGCACAAGGGATTTAGGAACCCATATATATTTTGACTTTTCTTTATTTTGCTTAGTGGGCCTTTGTGGCCTATGGGATATTTCTTTTTCTTTATAGATCATATTGTTCTTTGTTTTGACATGTCGATTATATTGGACATGTTGATCCTTGAATACATGTGGATTGCTAGACTTATGATGCTTATACTTGGCATCCAAATTTCTTGGAGGGGGAAAGGAATGCTGGTGTGGATGGGAATGATATGGAGGCATGTGGGATGGATGGAAGGTTCTCCAAGATGTGTGCCTTTGCTGATGTTGCATAGGAGATGGAGGGATATAGGGACCTAGAATGGATGGAAGCGATGATGGGGAAGGTAGACATTTGGATTTTGACTTTGAAGGGATACCAACGCCTTGAGTGTGAGCTTTGTAGCCATGACCATTAGTATACTCTTTAATATGAAGGGGTTCTTGCTTGTGAAGGTCTACCCCTTTGCCTTTATGAATATCTTGACTAATAGGATACTCTTTTCTTTGGGAAGAAGACGCGAGTCCATTATGAGGTGGATGTGATATGAGAGAAATAATGAGATCTTGAAGTGGATCGGATTGGACTGAAGTGGAAGAACCCATTATGCATGTCGAGGGTTCATGAAAATCTTGCACTGACACATTAGAATCATGAGGGGTATCAGGATCATGAGGGGGACTAGGAGTGTGTAGTGGACATGGTTCAATGATAGGCTCTTCAAGAGATGGAATGGGAGAAATAATGGGATCATCAAAAGGAATGCGATCTTGGAGTGGATATGGAGCATTAAGACAAGGAGATGGAGGGACAAAAGGATCTTGTGGAGGATCTAAAGGAATAATTTGATCTTGACAAGGAGGAAGATCATTGGAATCCTCTTCAAAGGTGCTTTTCTCTTGACTTTTAATGGGATCATCAGAAAGGATGGAAGGGATATCTGGAATGTCAATGGGATTTGAAAGGATATTGTGTTCATGAAATGGAAGGGGATCATTTGGGGTTGGATGGACTAAGATATCTTGATCTTGCTCGGGGAGTGGAATGTCAATAGGACTTTGGATAGGATGGACAAGAATAGGAGAATCATCATGAGTTTCTAGGAAGATGGGGTCCTGGTCAACAGTTGGATGGGATGATAAGGTTTTGGGATCTTGATCTTGATTTTCCTTAGGACACGTTTCTTCATGCTCTAAACTATCCTCTTGACATGGGGTTGGACTTTGGATATGCATGGGGGATTCTGACAAGGAATCAATGTTTTGGCATGAAGGAGATGCACTTTGAACATTTGTGATGGATTTTGGCAAGGAATCAATGCTTGAACATGAGGAAGAGGGACTTCGAATGGGGTCCTCTAAAACAGGTAATGGCAATAAAGTGCATGGTGGCATTGGGTCTTGTATCTCTGAAACATGGCAAGGATGTGCATCATGAATTGGATTATCATGGCAATCAATTATGGATAGCTCTTGAATAATTGCATCCTTGGGTGTATTGTTTGATGAGGACAATATGGAAGGTTCTTGTGAAACTTTTAAAGGTGTAGGGATAGATGCCACTGGAGAGTCAATTTTCTTGTGAGGGGATGAGGCATTGCTAGACATAAGTGTATTATCTTTATCTTCCTCAAAAGACTCACTTAGTTTTTTCCTTAAGAGCATTGCAATAAGGCCACCTTTCTTTCGAGGTTTTGACATAGTTGGACTTGGAATTTGAACTTGTTTTTGATTTGATGTCATGTTTTGATTTTGGACTTGATGTTGATCAAATTGGTTTGACATGTTCAAAATTTGGCTTGGTGCATGTTGCAAGTTTTGGTTTTGAATTTGTGAATGTGGTTGTTGACATTGATATGTTGATTGAACTTGTTGATATTCCACCATTGGTTGGACTATTTGTTGACATTGTATAGTTGGTTGGACATATTGTTGAAATTGGACCATTGGTTGTGTCTGTTGAATATGTTGGACCATTGGTTGTGATGGTTGAAAATCTGATTGATAGAAAACACCTTGTTCTCGTTGTGGAGGCACATAATGTTGAAATTGATGTTGTCTCTTTTCTTGAAATTGTTTCATCATCTCTATTTGCGAGAGGAGAGCTGGTATGTCTGATCGTTCAAGAAGAGATCTTACATCAATTGGCTCAAGCTTTAGATTTTGACCTGGAAATTTTCGAAACATTTTGGACATTTGTGATCTATTCTTCGCCATGTTTTTCACTCTTTGTTCCAATATCTCATTTTCTTGAGCTAGCTTCTCCTCAAGTTTTTGTATTTGGAGATTTACATCATCATGATAAGTTTGATCGATATTGCCTTGTTGTTGGGTTAGATATAATTGTGATTGCATTGTCGGTTGATATGTCAAACTTTGTTGCATCATTGGTGCTTGGAACCTTGTTTCAATAGACATGTCACTATGCAAATGCAATATTTTTGGAATTTTTCAAGGATAATATATGATATGCAACTAAATTCAAACTAAATAGATGAAAATGCAATCTATGACAAGAATGCAATCTATGTTTTTGTTGTTTTTGAAGATCTTGATAAACTTATGAATGCAAATCTAAAAGAGACCCTTAGGAAATTGAAATGATACCTAGACCTCAAAGGACAAAAGGACCGAGTGACAGAAGGACAAATTGACAATGTCTCACCTATATGCTTGGATACTAAGCTAGGTTTGACGAAATGATATTGATGACAAAAAGGACAAAAGACTTGATGAGGTCTAGACTTCTTAACAATGACTTGGGGTTTATCAAAGATTTGGATTGCTCAAGTATGACAAGACCTAGGTTTGACACTATATGCAAAAGGATAATTAATATGCAAATGATCTTAATATGATATGACAATGACTTAGGCTTAATGAAGAGACTTAGGATATGCAAATGCAAATGTATGACAATGTCCACCTAAGATGAAACCTAAGGTTTAATTATGAAATGATATTTCTCTTATGCAAGAGGATATATGTAAATGGATGACTCTTATTGGTATGCAAAAGAAGTATGCCTTAGGTGAATCCTAACTTTGATACTTGATAATGACTTTGCTAAATGCAACCTAGGATGAACCTAAACGTAAGTGACATAAGAGTTGAGACAAGTTTTTTGACCAATGTTGGACAACCATGCTTGAAGTATGATCTTTGAATCTTGTTGAATGTTTGTTGGATGAATGTCTCTTGTGCTTAATCTTTATGTTATATCAATGTGTTTGCTCTTGAAATGGTATTCAACTTTTGACAATCAAAGAATACAAGATGTTATAACTTAGACTCGAGACAATCATGCTCATTTCCACATTCCTTAGGGTAGGCAAAGACATTAGGTACTTGAGAGGTAGACTCATTATGAGATTCAAGGAGAATACATAGATGCTTGACCCCACGGGCTCCCCTCCACGGCACTCACTTCTCAGGGCAGCCAAGCATCAATTCCCATGGAATCTCCCCATGGCAAACTTAGTATCTCTTCCAAGTATCCGAATTTGTCCTTCTCAAGCAACTAGAAGGGTTTTTGGCCTCTAAAAACAAGGTATGTAGTAAGGATTTCTGTTAAGCATTACTCCTTGATGTCATGCAAGCATGATTGAGACATTAAGCCCATCAAGATACCAAACAAATGTAGTCACGCAAGCACGATTTAGACCAAGAGGCCCTACTTAGATGTTGATATGAGAAAGAGTTTCAAGGGGCATCACTTCCCAAGTAACTACAATTCCCACGTAACACTTCCTTCAAAGCTTTCGCTCATCAGGTATTTGTTTATAGTGAGTTAGAATGCCAAGGAATTCTAGCCATACTCACTTTGGGTCATTCCCTTCTCACGATTATCACTCGCTTGCTAAAGCAAAGTGGTCGGGAAGGCAGGCCCTCTAATGGAGACAAACAATCAGCAACACAAGCATGGTATTGAAGATCTGGATTTCTGATCACCCTATAAAGGATGAGAGCATACTCTCCTACTCCAATGTCATACTTAACAAACACAGCAAACAAAGGTTCATTTCCACCTATTTATAAATCACTAAGTGCCTAATTAAAAATCTCAAACACACAATTTGGTTGTTTCTCCAAGGCAACCTGCAAAACACATGTCAGAAGTTTGTTTTGTTGTCTTTGACTATCGAATCTACATAACACATGTTAGTAGTTTGATTTGTAGTCTTTGTCATGCATATGCCAAGATCTTGCACAAATAATCAGTACCAAAATCCAAAGCACAGATGATCTGATTTATGAAAACTATCAAAATTTTAGTCCACTTTGAGAAGGCATAACTTTCTCATCCTAGCTCCGAATTACAAACCGTTTGATGCGTTGGAAAGGTATTCAAATAATCTAGAACCAAATTTCGGAAACATCAATGATGTCTCATCATGTTTTTGGGCACCATATTTGTCCACAAATGCACCAAAGACCCTCAAAATTGCAATTTACTAAAACATATAAAAATTTTCAAGTAAAAACTGCATTTTTCACCTCTGATCTGGACTTTACCAAGGCGCAGACGTCAGGACACAGGCGCAAGATGTCTGACACAAGCGCATAATGTCTTGACACAGGCGCAAGACTCTTCAACACAGGCGCAAGATGATTCACACAAGCGCAAAAGTCTCCAGAATACCCTGCACGGCCCTGTTTTTGGGTTTTTTGACCTACAAATCAACTTAGAAAAACTCCAAAACACAGTAGAGGGGTTAGAAGGTTAGTATTTCACATCAGGTTCACCAATTAATGTAGCGTAGAAATTAGGAATCATCACAAGATAAGTAGATCAATCAAAACACAAGACATGATAGCTTAATCATAAGAAAACTCATTGGAAATGAACCTAATTCTAAAGCACATTCAATGGAGGTATGAAAACAAAGCATTCAAGAGTAAAATTATGCAAACCAGACGTAGAGTTGAATACTTCTTCCATGCGGCTCCATTGTTATTCTTTCCTCTTCAATAGGTTTGTGGATCTCACCTACAAGTGCTCACACAATTGAAAGCAAAAAGGCTCAAGAGTACTAGAAACGAAGGTTCGGTAAAAATTCGAGATTCATGAAGATTCAAGATTCAAGGGATTTGATTGAAGAAAATCATCCAATTTATAGAAGAATTGGAGAAATGAACAAATTAGCATGATAGTGATTCGAATAGAAATTCAAATCAAGAATAGCAAAATTATGACATATCTATGACAAATTGCTATGCAAGGCTTATGACAATTCATGACAAATTTCTATGTCAAGAATTTATGACATTTTATGACATTTAATGACAAATTCTATGACACATTTCTATGTCAAGAATTTTATGACAATTTATGACAAATTCTATGACAAATTTCTATGTCATTGCCATAAATTTAGGAAAGAAATAGGAGGAAATTGAATTTAAGAATTAAGAAATTAGGAAATTGAAATTGATGACAAATTAGGAATTAGAAATTAAAAGAAATTAGAAATTAGGATTTAGTGAATTAATTAATAATTTTTCATTTATTAATCAATTCACAAAGAGGAATAATTAGCCAATTAAATAAAGATTTAATTGTAATGAGAAGACTTAGGATAAATAAGTAATTTATTTAATCCTAAAGGAAGAAATGACAAATTAGGTTAAATGAATAAACCATAAAACCCTAGAAGACGAATTAGAAATGCGAAAATGACAATTAGGTCTATAATTGACTTGATCATGATTTGATTTGATAAATGACCAATGCGACAAAATGATTTGATTGATAGAAATACGCCAATTGACGAGGAACAATGACAAATTGATCCAAATTGACATGATTGAAACAAACAACAATCGATGACAAATCGGTCGCAAAATGACAAAATCGACAAGGGGACAAGAATCGACAACAAAATAGATTGCAAGATGACAAGATTGAAAACGACCATGATCGATGACAAATCGATCGCAAAATGACAAGATTGCACATGACAACGATCGATGACAAATCGATCGTTAAAATGACAAGACTGAAGGATTTATGATACGATTGATAAGATTGATAGAAGGACAAAACCCTAATTAGGATTGACGATGTCCAAAATGATGACAAATGAATACGCAAATTGATGCGACAGGGTAAAATCGATCAAAATCATGACTGGATAATGTTGTCGACAAGACCAAATTTGAGGACGAGATGATTGAAGAATGTAGAAGAATGACTCGATGTTCACAAATGATAAAGACCAAATGCGTGACATAGGAGAAATGTTAATACGACGCAAAAACCTAAAATGAGGCAATGCGCAAATGTTAAAGTATGACCTCGCAAGCGTTGACCATTTTTGGGTGTCTACAGATATCATCAACAAAGACTTCAACAATCAATATGTCCTCATCAGTGATCTTATAATATAAGTTACTATCAGCATTACCTTTAGTGAAACCAAACTTCAAAAGATATTTGTCCAATCTAGCATACCAAGCTCTAGGGGCTTGTTTCAATCCATATAAAGCTTTCCTTAACCTACAAACTTGTTGGTAATTGACACTCATCTAGTTTAGTAGTGTTGTCATTAATGGCAACACACATAATTTTGGGTTGGACACTTAACCGACACTCACAGGTATTCATTGTTTGGAAACCGACATACAAAGGAACCAACAACTGGTAGACAAGGGAAACCGACAAACTAGGAACTGGTACATGAGGCTGACATAGGAGATTGATCAACAGGTTTACACAACAGTGATTAGTGGCATCGGTCATGAAGTTTAATGTATTTATTTTTTTCTAGGCCAACATGCAAATAACTTGTAATATCATTGTAAGTCAACATAAGGCATTCTTGGCATTTGCATGAAGATTGTATTAATGATTTGTTGTATTGTCATTGATGTCAATTAACTAGTAGTGATGTTGTTGTAATGTTGTTTTGTAACCGGTAGGAAGAGCTAGTGAAAGGAAACCATAACTGGTAGGTTAGTTTGTGGAGTGAACCGGTATTGCTAAGTATTGGGGAGTTGAACCAGTAAACCCTACTTGTTGTTTTTGATAAACCCTAATTGATTAAGTTTGGTGAATTGGTTATATTGGTTTATGATCTGATGATGAGTGGTAATGATTATGACATGTATGCATATTGTATGAAGAGAGTTTCAAAGTGATTTTGGCATGTTGGGGTAACTTTTTTTTGTCTTGGGAATGAGCAAGTATACTGCATGTAATGCAAAGCATGTGATGAGTTACTAAATTTGATGAAGCGGTGATCAAGGAGTGGTCAAGGCTTTCTTGAATGATGCGTAGAGATTTTTATGTAATCCAATGTTCATACTTGAACCAACTTGTTTGTAATCTCTATGAGAATTAGGTTTTTGTTGTGTTACCAACCTAGTTGATTAGTTTATAAGGTCGATGAGTTGTTTGATTTGAATGTGTGGTTGTCAAACCAGATGTTGTATATGCAGTTTGAGTAAAGGCAGATAAGAGAATGAAAAGGATCTAAACAAGTAAGTGAAGTGCTATTCAAATAGATCAGCAAACTCCTATTGTTTTCTAACAATTACAACAGTTAAATCCCCTAACTAGGTAAGCTCTAACAAGATTGGTGTTATTCAAATCCTGTAACAAGGTGATCCATTAGCTTGGATTATAAATCCTTTACAAAGGTTACTCCTCATAGGTTATTGCTTCTAGCAAGGCATTATAGTCAATCCCTTAACTAGGTGATATCTAACATGATCAGTTCTTAACAGGACTTTTTGTAAAAGCTTTAACAGGCTTGGTTCCTAATAAGGTGAACTTCATATGAGTTCAGATAGTTATCTTGTGAGTCTCATCTCACTATGGTTTTTCCCATTTGGGTTTCCACGTCAAAAATATTGTGTCAAGTGGTGAATGTTTTGTGGTTATGTTTCATTATGGTTGATGGTCTTAACTACTTATTCCACTTTGATAAGTCATTATAACCAACAGTAATATGAAGTTTTACTTATATCAGTAAAAGTATTTGGATGTTTGTAAGTTACAAGTTGATTACTGTTATTTGTTGTAATAGTCAACTGATTTAGTTTGACAGTTTTTATCTTGATAGAGATATTGCATTGATAGTTTCGAGTTTACTTTGAGAGATTGTTTTTGAGATTGGTGAAGTTTTATAAGTGTTTCTATCTGCTGATTCACCTCCCCCCCCCCTTAGTAGTTGACCAGATCCTTGTTCTTTCATCATACCATCAATTGGTATCAGAGCTTGTCAGGTCCTCTAAGGTCTAAGCCTGAAATCTTGAGGTAAAGATCTTGTGGATCATGATGAAGAAGGAAGGTCCAAAGTTTAATAGAGAAAACTATAGGATATGGAGTGACATAATGAAAATTTATATGAAGAGCCTTGGAAATCAATACTGGGAACATGTTCATACTCAATATATTGCACCTACTAGGATTATGACTGATGATCAAAAGAAAGAGAAACAAGAAAACAATCAAGCACTGGAGGATATTATCAATTCTTTATCTGATGTTGAATATGTCAATGTTCATGGTTTAGAGACTGTACATGAGGTATGGAAGAAACTTTAAGATATTTATAGTGGTGATGAACACGTGAAGATTGCCAAGGAAGAGAGTTTAATAGGGAAGTTTGATGACGTGTAGATGGCTGAAGGTGAGAATATCCAATAGTATGGTCAGAGGATAAAAGAGATAGTTGGTGAGATTAAGAGTGTTGGTGGTAAAATGGATGATGCCACAATAGTTAGTAAGGTATTGAGAACCCTTCTACCGGTCTATGCTATCTGAGTTACAACCATTTAGGAGTTGAAATCTATTGACAAAACCAAGGTAACCCTTGACTCCATCATTGGTAAGCTTACTGCTTTTGAATTAAATGGTTATGATGGTAGTATTCATAAATCTGAATCAACATTTAGAGCTTTTATTTCTAACCCATCTATGAGAAAAAGTAGAGATGTCAATAACAATTATGAATCTAGATCCAGTAGAGAAGTTGATGATGAAGACAACTTAGTTGAGCTTGAAGCTTTGTTGGCCAAGCAGTTCCGAGAGGTACCGACAAATATAGAGGTAAATTACCTTTGAAATGTTTTGCATGCAACAAGATTGGACACATAGCTGCTAATTGTCCTAATAGTGATAATGAGCACAAGAGAGACAAGTTCAAGAAGTACAAGGGAAAAGGAAAGAGAGATTGTCTTAATGTAGTTGATGGTGGTATCACTGATGAGGAATTTGATGGCGATGCTAATGAAGACATTGTGTTTGTAGCTATTAAATAAGAATCATCTAATTGGAAAGCTTTAGTTTCACAAATGTATAATTCTAATGATTGGATCGTTGATAGTGGTTGTTCACATCACATGATTGGTGACCAGAGAAAACTTATTTCTTTAAAGGAATTTGATGGTAGAGTTCTAAGATTTGGTATTGACTCACCCTACATGGTTAAAGGTAAGGGAACTATTTATCTTAATGAAAAGAGAAGTGCATATGATGTCTATTGGGTTGAAGGTCTTAAGCATAATCTATTGAGTGTTGCCCAACTCAATGACAAAGGATATCCATTGGAGTTTAAAAATAGCATGTGAAAAATCTATGGGAGCAAAGGTGAGTTGATTGCAATCAGCAAGCAGACTAAAGGTAACCTATTTCACATGAATCCTAAAGTCATCAACTATTTAATTGCTAAAGTAGATGAAAGTTGGCTTTGGCATAGGAGATTTTATCATTTAAATTTTGATAACATTGTTAAAGTGAGTAAGTCAAAGATAGTGAGAGGTTTGCCTCAATTGGATAAATCGGTCAATGCTCTTTGTAAGGAATGTCAGTTGGGAAAGATGACATCCTCAACTTTCAAGAGCAAGTCTTTTCTAGCAGAGCATCTGTTAGATTTGGTTCATATAGACCCATGTGGACCAATAAGGACTAAAAGTATTCAAGGTGATAGATATTTCATGATCTTCACTAATGATTTCTCAAGGATCATGTGGGTCACATTATTCAAGGATAAAACAGAGAAATTTGGTAATTTCAAGGCATTCAGAGCCTAAGCTGGAAAGGAGAGTGGTAAGAAGATAAAGTGTCAAAGGACTAATCAAGGTGGTGAATTTACTTCTAAGGAATTCACTAGATATTGTGAAGAGAATGGTATCAAACGATAGCTTTCTACATCAAGGACACCATAGTAGAATGGTATTGCAAAGATGAACAACCGGTCAGTTGTTGAAGCTACTAGAACAATGTTGATTCAAGGAGGTGTAGCGAAAACTTTTTAGAGAGAAGCTACTAGCACACTTGTCTACACAATGAACAGTATTTTGGTAAAAAGAGGTAAGGACGAGACTCCTTATGAATGCTAGTATGGTAGATCATGTAATGTTCCTTATTTCAAGATATTTGGTAGAAAATGTTTCATTAAGAGAGGTGACTATATTAGCAAATTTGAGGCTAAAAGTGATTAAGGTATATTTCTTGGTTACTCCACCAAGAGTAAGGCCTACAAATGTTACAACAACCGGATACAAAGAATCATTGTGAGTGTTGATGTTTGAGTGGATGAGTATCCTAAAGTCTCAAGGGAAACCAATATGGAGAAAAAGGATGAAGATACTTGCATTTTGTTTTTGGAACCAGAACCTGTGAAACCTGAAACTGGTAAAGAGAATATCGATGTACCAGTTCAACTAGAATAGGTAAATTCAGAAGAAGATGATGATAATGAAGATGAACTTGAAGATATGATCATGTTATTATGAGGTATGTGAGACTCAATCACAATCCTTAACAGATTATTGAAGATAAGGAAGCTGGAGTGCTAACCAGAAGAATAATCAAAGAAAATTCTTGCATGATCTCCACTATTGAGCCTAGAACTACTAAGGAAGAATTTGGTGATGATCATTGGGTTAAAGCTATGGAGAAGGAGATTGAAAAAATTGAGAACAACAACACATGGACTCTAGTACCATGATCGGTAAATAAAAATGTGATAGGTGTTGTTCTCGATTTTTGATCTCCTTATTTCCTCTATAAGAGTTTTAAAGCCTCTGTCGCATATGGAGAGAACAAGAAAATGGAAGTCCAAGAAAAAATTTGACAAAGTTTATACAAAAACCTTCTACACTTCAAGCTTACACTAAGCTTAGGTTGGTATACCATTTGTAAACACTTTTCACAATTATGACAGAAGATTTTACAAAAGACCAGTGTCAACTTCTACAAACTCTTATCACCTTAAACATAACTGAACGTAAAGGAAATATTCATATTCATTTTTTTATTTTTGATCTCGAACAAAGATAGAAAACCCAACAAATGATATCATTGCCTTATTCGAGCTATAGAGTCACCTAAGACTAGATAAAATTTCTTAATAGGATATTCATACACATTTCATCACTTCGGCTTCATCAACTTCATATACGTCTGACATATATAAGTTTTTCCTTTGATGCTAAACCCATTTATCAAATTTGATCAAAACTATTGATTTACTAATAGAGAGATTTTAAGTATATTTAATCCCCCTCCTTGAGAGAAAAACCTAAAACACCTCTATAAAATTGCTTGGCAATTCATTGAATCACATAACCTTAGATTATCTAGCTGAACTAGTAAAAAATCATGCATACAAGAAGATAATAGGAATTTAGGCTTGAAATAATTTGATCTATATATTAATATTCTTCTTCAAAATCATACATAACTCAAGATGATTTCTGAAAAACCAGAAAACTCTCAATATATTTTGCCAGAGTTTCTTTACAAATTCTTGTGATCCCCTTTTTTCTAGTCCTGGTATCCATTTATAATGATATGGATGCAACAAGCTTCGGACTTTCCTAGAAATAGTTTGTTATAACCGTAATTCCCTCTCAAAAGAGGTTACAATCATTTTCATTCCTAACTCCCTTAGGGTTGTTACAATGCTACAACATCAATTGACTATTCTTGAGCCTCTGCTTCTTGCATCATATATTTGTCTTTTCATTCTTTAAACATGTCATCACTAGGCCAAGAGTAAGTAACAATTTTCTTCTTCAACTTATTTAATCTTTTCCAAGTGTTCCTCAACTGCTTGACTTCTACCTCCAAAAAACCATAATATGACCTCATCTTTTCAATTTCTTTAATTATTCGAATGAACAAAGATGTATCATCTGAATTGATAACTTCATTTATCCATTGTGACAATTTGTGGCCTAACTCATCAAGCCATACTTCTTCATCTTTTAACTTGCTTGTACTAACAAAACCTCTAGGAAATAATTCAAACTTCTGGTTAGCATATTCCTTCCTATACAAGTTTGCTTTTTTCTCTAGACCAACTCTTCCCTCCGCCAACCTGGACATACCTTTAACCAACTCACATGTGGATTTAATAGTGGCATCAACATCTTCCTCTTCATGGGATGAGCACATAAGTTCCAAGTCCACTTCCCTTGCCCTCCATTTATTTAAAATTGGCTCTAGAGTAGCCTTGTCTTCCTTCAAATCAGTCAACATGCTCAAAACTCTTTTCATATATATACACAATAGAAGCCCCTATTGTGTCAGCAAACTTTAAAATTGTCCCCTTGACCTTCTCTTCATATTTACTTGCAAACATAGCCTGAGCCTGCTTCAAATTTTCCATTTCATCTTGGATAGATTTAGTAGGTTGGAAACTAGAAGTTATGGGGGACAAAGGAAACTCAATGATTGGGCTAGTAGATGGAGGTTTAGCTAGAGAAGAGGCAATCATCAAGGTAGAAGATTCACCTATCTGATGTTGCCCTACTATTTGATTCTTCAATTTTTCAATTGTACAATCCTTTTGAGCTATTTCAACTTTAGCTTCATTATAAGCTTTTAGGATTAACTCCAACTTAACCTAGAGATCAGCCTTTTCCTTTGCTTCTTTCTCATCTACAACCATATTGAATTTTGTTGATTCCAAAATTGTACTAGCAGCCTCCACTACCCTTGTGTCCTTCACTCTCTTCACAATCATGCCTCTGAGATAGCTGGACTCTAAGGTGTCCTTCCTCTTTTTGCTCTCCTCCCTTCTTAGTGACCACATGACTAGGGCAACATGATCCTTACTATAAGTTACTCCTTCCAAGGGCTTTTTTTCCTTCCTTACTGCCTCAAGCACTAATGCATCTGCTATATCCCATTCAAGGAGAATAAAAACTCCCACTTCTGCAATCGTCTTCCTTCCTTGCTCTGGGGTAATAGTCCCAAATTCTGTCAATATTTCTTGCTTTACATCTGCCTCAACTGTAGATGTATCTTTGTGAGGACATTCATTTTTTCTTTTCTCACATCTTGCCTTGAACTGGTCTATATTTTTTCTCCAAACAAACTGCAAAAAGGACCATGTTTTGATAAAATTATCATCTGCTAAAAACTCCTCACTCACCTGCTTAATGATAGGGTCCAGTTCTTTACCTATAAATTCCTCTATAGTTAAGTCCATTTGGGCACTTGTTGGCTCTTCAGGCATTCCTTCTTGCAACTCCTCATAAGTGAGAACAATTTCCCCAAGACTTCCTAATTGCAACAGTTGCTCTGCTACTACATGTTCATCCCCTATATGTATTGGGGATTGGGAAGGAAAATACAAGGGCTCACCTGTCTCCACTTCTGCCCCTATTTTCTGCCTTTTAGGGGAATCTAAAATCTCAACCACATCTTGTAATGCCCTTTTCCCTTTTGAAGTAGAAGGCTCCTCCCTTATTGGCATCAGTACATTGTACTTTGACCTTTTCTGCACTGTATATTTTCCTAGAGAGATCATCTTAGCATAGGAGGGGTTGGCTACAACCAGTTTGGCCTTTTTAGGATTGGCTTTCATCACAGCCTCCTTCTTGTCCTTCAGAGTTTGCATTAAATCCTCAAAATAATCTACCAAAAACTTAATGTTTTCTTGAAAAGGATGAAAACTAACCAAAGGATCATAATTGTTGTCAAAATAATGAATGAAATCCAAAATCTTCTTAAAATCTAGCCATTTTTCCTTCCTAACTTATTGCTCAGCCAAATTGAACTTGTTCCTTATTAAATCCTCAAGGAAGTGAAATTGGTGTGCTTTACCTTTACATACGGCCCTCTTCTTGAACATACCATTAAAGAAATCCTCTGGATCAACAAACCTTGCCACTGCAGTAGACAACTTGTATGGCTGAAAGAAATCATCAAAATGTGTCCAACCACCCTTGGTGATTACAAGTTCATGTGCTACAGTAACAGTTGGGAAAATTGCTCCTTTCCCCCTATTTGTCAATTCTGCTTCTTGCAAACCTCCAATTTGCCTCAATATCTCAGCAATTCCTATCTTCAATGGGACTTGATAGGGGAGAAAATATGGAGTTCCTCTAAAACCATAAACTCTGAATACAATAGAGACAAGGTACAAATATATATCATCCCAGTTGTGCACAATGTTGATGCCTTTAGCAAATTCTTTAGGCCTAAGGAATTCAAGGAGAGTTTAAGGAATCCTAGGGTTCTGTGGGTACAAGAGGATTCTAAGTGTAGATGCAAAACATCTATTAAATTGTAGCATCCTAAAATTGTGACAGTTGCAATTTCGACTGCATTTGGCTCTTCACAATGGCGGCGCAACACTGAACCTGAATGGAGACCCCGAAACTTGCTTATGACATCAAAAACTGCATTTTTCAGCACCCTGGCCTGATCCTCCTTGCACCCTGCTGTCCCTGGAGGTGGGACCATGGTGCCCAACACCTTGGTCCTTCAGGACTAGGGCGCCTAGCACCCTGGTCCCCAGGACCATGACACCCAGTGCCCTGGTCCCTGGCCCTATTTTGGGCCCAGTCTCTTATGGGGCTTCGGGTCTTTAAGTTTGCAAATTGGAAAATAAGGTTGCTATGTCGGCCCAAGGTCGGAAAAATCAGTCTTTCAACCCTAATTGGCAAGTATATAAACTACATTTCCCCTCCCATTTGAGGAGGAAAAGGAAAAAGAGGAAAATATATGCAAGCAAGAGGCGGAAGCAATATTCAAACATTCAAACATTCAAGCATTCAAGCATTCTTTCAAGCAATTGAGCATTCTAAGTCTCCATTCAAGGCTAGGTGTTGCATTCAAGACAAGGATTCAACCATTGAAGAGGAGATCACTTACAACATACAAAATACAACATTCATTACACCTTCGCATGTAAGAATACAAACATTCTTACAACAAGGTATCAGTACTCGTTTACATTACAAACATTTACATTTACAGCATTCTCATTTCTTGGTTAATTCCAAAACCGGGGTTTGACCTAAAAGGCAAACCCCTAATCCCTAACGCCCCAATCGTCCTCTCTTTTCTATGTGTAGGTTGTAGGTATGCGGCTGTAATTGAAGATCTAGAATCCATGTGCAGAGACGAATAGATCCCCCTTCATTTCGCGGATTTTTCGGAGGACCGTGTGCACGTTGGGCGCCATCGTCCCGTCAACTTTCGCCTGAATTTGCAGAACAGCATCATCTCGACATTTTACTGCTAATTCCAGGTCCGCAGCTTCATCCCGTATCCCTATCTTTGTTTATAAGCGAATCTTTCTTGCTTTACATGCATTCCTAGTTCAATCTTTCTATCTACAATCTTTACAAAAGAGGGTATCCTTGATGTCACAACCCTTGAAACTCATTTAGAATCCAACCCTGCATTGTGTAGGATTGGATCTTGTGGGTTTCAACCCCTCTTTTGAATGTAAAGTCCCTCCTAAGTGAAAATCGTCAATCCTAGTGACCCCCTTTCTCATTGGGGTGGGGGAGAACACCTAGGGTTCGATTTTTCGCTTTACATTTTGGTGAACCCAACGTGAACATCCTAATTCTGATTATTCATGGTTAGATCTGAAAAATTTGCTTCCTTAATTGCATTTCCATGTTTGATCTTTTGCAAATTTTAGAGGTTAATTGCACAAAACCCTAAATTTTCTTTTTAATAATTGAGCTTGCAAAATGTTTAATTGTTAATGCTTGTTTCAGATCTACCCTTGTACTACAAATTGTCAAATCATATCAGTGCTTTAATTTTGAAAATAAAGTGGTTAAGTGTCAAAACCCTAATTTTTAAAACTCTCTTGATTCAACCTTTGACTGATAATTTCACTGATCAAAACATCTCCAAATCGGCTGTAACTTTGGATTCCGCAACAAAATCATAATATCTCTCATCCCTAAAAATTTGGAAAAAAGTTACGAGGACCGTGTGCACCCTGGTCGCCATCGTCCCCAACATTTTTTCCGAAATTTCGGGAGCTAGATCTTACTGTATTTTTTTGCTAAAATCCAGAATTTTGGCTGATTTCATCAATTCTAACACTTTTAAAATTACAGTGAAAGTTGGTCTAGAGATTGCTTGGATTAAGGCTTCTAATCATTCAAAAATTGTTGAAACTGAAATTCATGTCAAAATTGTGTTTCTTATTGTCCTAAATCTGAAAAGTGTGTTGGCATTCATTCGAAGTTTCAGTGCTTTATTCAAATTTTTGCAATTTGTGACTTTTGAAATTAGATGTTTAATTACAACAACCTTGATTTCCACTTTCAAAAATTGAATTTTGTGTGAAATTGAGTCAATTTTTAAATTTCAAAACCTGCATTGCTTTTGGTATTCCCTCTAAAATCATAAAATTCAAAATTTCAGTTTCCCTCTCTTTTTCAAAATTCAAATTTTACATTTTTCAACAATCTTGGTAGGGTTCAATTTTGAGATTGCAACTTTAATTTGGCCTATCTACAGATCGTAAAATCACTCAATTTTTTCAGGTTAGCTTTAAAATCATCATAACTTTCATCCCTGAAAATTTCAAAAAAAGTTGCGAGGACCGTGTGCACTCCGTTTGCCACGGTCCCGGACATTTTTTCTGAAATTTCGGGAGATTGTCCTGATTGTATTTAACAGCTTAAATCTAGGAGATTGGCTGATTTTACTAAAATTTGCTACCTCTAAAATTCAAAATTTTCTCTCTCTCCCTAGTGCATGAGTTTTACAACAATAAGCCCTACTTACACTATTCCCGTTAGACGAAGCCTTAGAATTAAGTCTTTCGAAGGTTTAATTACTGAGGAGATGGAACCTAATTTGAATGGCCTTTTTAATGAGGACATGGGTAATTCCTCTAATCCTCTTAACGATGAAGAAGCTCTCCATGAGGTTTTTGAAGAACAACTTTCGAAATTGGATAAAAAATTTGACGATTTTCGACAATGGATGTCTCAAGAATACCCCGATAGTCAAGCTCTTCCTTTAATTGAGGGTCTAAAATGTATGGTTCAAAGTGATAAGAATGGAATTGATATTTTGCATGGTATTGCACACATTGTGGATTCAAATGTGATGCCTATGAAGAGATGTGCTGAAACTTTGGGTTATACACAACCTCCTACTCAAGTTAATCACTCTATTCCTTTGACAACTTCTATTGCTAGTATACCTACTTTCACATCAAACATAATGACTACTTCAATACAAGACATTCCACCTATGATCACCAGTCATGGGGGCAACCCTTCTTCAATTAACCCTCTTCCTTCATTCAATCCGACTTCTTCATTCATTCCTCCAATAAGTGTTCCTATTACATCTCCGCAAATGAACCTGGCGCAAGGGGGCAATTCATTTAACCATTCCATTCCTCCTTGTAGTGTTCCTCCTTTCCAATCATCTCCTATGACTAACTATCATAGTGTCCCACCACCTTACTCTCTACCTTCTTTCAATAACATAACACCTCCATCTCAATCTAACACGTCTAATATGAACTCTTCGACTGAAGCAACCATTAACAATCTTGCACAAACTGTCTCTTCTTTACAACAACAAATTGCCTCTATGAATCAATCTAAGTTTAGTGTGCCCACATTTGATGTTGCAAGCCCACTCTCTCTTGACATTGTTCGAGCTATTCCCCCTAAGCATGTTGAACTCCCGCAACTGGAGCTTTATAATGGTAAAGGTGATCCTCTAACACATGTTAAGACTTTTCAAACAATATGTACTCATTTTGCTTATGACCAAAGGTTGCTTGCAAAACTATTTACTAGAACATTAAGAGACAAAGCCCTACAATGGTATTGCTCGTTGCCTTCCTATTCTATTACTTCTTTCGAACAACTTGCAAATGCTTTTATTCAACAATTTCAAAACAATATAAGTCCTAAAGTTACTTTGATTGATTTAATGCATTGTAAACAAGGTGTTAAAGAAAAAGTGACTGATTTCATTGGTAGATATAAACATTTGTATGCTCAAATTTCTTTTCCAGTGCCTAAAAATGATATTCAAAGAATCTTTATTTCTAATTTACAAAAAGATATTAGAGAAAAACTTCTGTTTTCTGAGTTTACTTCTTTCCAACAGTTGTGTGCAACTCTTCACAATTATCAACTGACTGTGAGTCAAATGGAACAAGCAAATCCTATGGCTCTGAGTGATAAGGGTGATAGTAGTCAACAACCATTTGGGAAGTTTAAACCAAACAGAGAGTCCATTAAATTCAATGAAAACATCATCAACAACAATGTGAATGCAGCATCAGGTGTGCCTCCTATTTCTAAGTTTTTCAAGAAAGAAAGAAAGTTTACTCCTTTGAATGAATCATTGCATAGTATTATGAATAAATTATTGGAACAAAATGTGCTTACTCTTCCTCCTATAAGGCAAATAGATCCTGCAAAGATTAATTCACCCTACTTTGATAACAAATCTTTTTGTCAATTTCATCATCAACCTGGGCATGATACTGAAAAATGTTTTGCTTTAAAGGGTAAAATTCAAGATTTGATTGATAATAATACTATCTCTGTTTCTGGTGTGAATGATAAAGGCAATACATTTGTAGCTCCTCCTAACCAAAATCTTCAGATTTTTACTGATCCATTACCTTCTCATACCTCTAATGCGATTGATACCAATGATTCCTCTATCTCACCTGATGATCTTGTGTCTATGACTCCTAATGTGATTAACTTTGTAGAGCAGCAGAAAATCCCTAGAGAACCTTCCATCACCTTTGATTCTAGTGAAACTATCAGGGCACCTGATGGTCCTTTATACATAGTTGCAAAAGTCAAGAATACACCTTGTCGTGGAGTGCTTATTGATCCTTCTTGCATGGTTAATATCATTACTGAAGAATTTCTTTTTACTTTGCAATTGAATCAAGTGATCTATGACAAAACAAATGTGGTTGTGAAATTATTTGATGCATTTTCTTCTCTTGCAATTGGTTCTATTACATTACCTATTGAGGTCCATAACAAATCCCTTGATGTGAGCTTTTCTATTATTCCATCAACCGAACAATTTCGTGTGAAGCTAGGCTATCCTTGGTTGTCTTCCATGAAAGCTATTGCTTCTCCTATTCACAAGTGTTTGAAATTTCCCCATAATGGTGAAGTTGTTACTGTCAATCATGGTCTCTTTAAACCAGCTGAAAGAACTTCTAGCGTTCCTATTGATTATTTTTGGCCTAAACAATTCCAATCTCTTCCTCCGCGAAGTGATCATCTTTTCAAATCTTATCAAAAGTGGAAAAAAGATATGATCCTATCTCTAAGTGAACCTAGAACACCCAAACTTGATATTCCTATCATTCTTGAGAAGGAAGTTCTTCCTTTGAAAGATAAAACTAATGTCTTTCCTCAAGGAGATTCCCAACCCATCCCTATGGATGTGACTATGTCTATGCCTAATAAACTTTCTAAAAGTAGACCTATACCTCCTCGTCATGATGGACTTGGTCTCCTTCCTAAACCAAATATTCTTCCTTTATATGGAGCAGTTCCTCCTCCTTCTTTTTATAGAGAGAAGAGACCTTCTTCTTCTCCTATTATCCAACCTAAGAGACCACAACCCAAACACCCAAGTGATAAGGATGAGAACATTCCTCCTCCTCAATCTTCTCAACTTCCTACTAAGACTAGACGAAATCGTTCTGCACGTGAACGCCGACGAAAGCGTCGTCTTAGAGCTCAGGCAGCTACTTCTCAAACTTTGCAATCCCCAAAAACACCTTCAGCTAGCATTATTCCATTTTCTCCTCAGCCGGAAATTGAGCCAAAATCTCCTAAACATAAGATGCATGATGGTCTTGATCCTGTGCGAGTTAAAGATCCTATTTTTATAAATCTTGATGATGATATAGATGAAAATGTTATTCATGATGAAAATGTTACTTCTTTTCATTCTGATAGTGAACATGAATATGTTGATGTTGATAACCATTTATCTAACGGATTTTCTAAAGCACTTATCCTATCTCCTAGACAAGAACAACGTGGCTTGGAACATGAACATATCCCTTGTTTGGATCTTGTGATAGCTCCATCTGCTGTGTTGGATGTTTCTCCTCTAGCATGTTCCCTACCTTCCCGAAACATTGATCAGCAAGATCGGGGGGTAGATGACATGCTAGACTAGTTTCATTAGCATAGCAGACTCTTTCCTCCTCTCTTTTGTTACTTCTTCTATGTGTTATTCTCATTCTTCTATTTGTTGTCCTTAGTGTTGTCTACTTGAGGACGATGCAAAGCATTGAGATCTTTTTTGGTCTCTCTCATGTTGACTCAATAGACACATGTGTTCCCTTCTTCTAGGTGACCTTCCTTGATTGGGGAATGAAGAACAATTATGCATACATACATATGATATACATGAATAATCATACAGCATACTGACCCCAAGGAAAGTGAAGTCACCTTGTGCTTTGTGTTTTGTATCTATTATCCTTGGGCTTATCTCACACTTGGGGGCTAAATCCTTGTGATAACGTGCTCCTTTCCTTCTCATTTCCTATATGTATCACTACCTTAAAGCAATCACCCCCGATGAGGCATGTGTGATCGCTTTAACATAGGGGGGCATACACCCTGTTCATATCTCTTCAAGATACTTGAAAATTTCTTGACAAATTTAGCTTTGCCTTGAAAATTTTTGGTATCTTTCTTGCATGACTCATAGTGAGGGAACCTTACTACTGACATTCATGGTTCTCCCTCGTGATCTTCCCTTTTACTTTGTCAATCGAAGTCATAAGATCATTAGTCCACGGGGGGCTTGGTATATCTTGCCTTCTTGACGTGGTGAAAGTCTTTCAATGTTGTTTCCTTGTACTTTACCGGAAGTATGGGCATACGCTTATACTCTCGCTAAAGTGGGGGCTAAATGTAGCGTCCTAAAATTATGACACTTGCAATTTTGACTGCATTTGGGTCTTCACGATGGCGGCGCAACACTGAACCTGAATGGAGACCCTGAAACTTGCTTATGACATCAAAAACTGCATTTTTCAACACCCTGGCCTGATCCTCCTTGCACCCTGCTATCCCAGGAGGTGGGACCATGGTGCCCAGCGCCCTGGTCCTTCAGGACTAGGGTGCCCAGCGCCTTGGTCCCCCAGGACCATGGCGCCCAGTGCCCTGGTCCCCCAAGACCATGGCGCCCAGCGCCCTGGTCCCTGGCCCTATTTTGGGCCTGGTCTCTTATGGGGCTTCAGGTCTTTAAGTTTGCAAATTGGAAAATAAGGTTGCTATGTTGGCCCAAGGTCGGAAAAATTAGTCTTTCAACCCTAATTGGCAAGTATATAAACTACATTTCCCCTCCCATTTGAGGAGGAAAAGGAAAAAGAGGAAAATATTTGCAAGCAAGAGGCGGAAGCAATATTCAAACATTCAAACATTCAAGCATTCAAGCATTCTTTCAAGCAATTGAGCATTCTAAGTCTCCATTCAAGGCTAGGTGTTGCATTCAAGACAAGGATTCAACCATTGAAGAGGAGATCACTTACAACATACAAAATACAACATTCATTACACCTTCGCATGTAAGAATACAAACATTCTTACAACAAGGTATCAATACTCGTTTACATTACAAACATTTACATTTACAGCATTCTCATTTCTTGGTTAATTCCAAAACTGGGGTTTGACCTAAAAGGAAAACCCCTAATCCCTAACCCCCCAATCGTCCTCTCTTTTCTGTGTGTAGGTTGCAGGTACGTGGCTGTAATTGAAGATCTGGAATCCTTGTGCAGAGACGAACAAATCCCCCTTCGTTTTGCGGATTTTTCGGAGGACTGTGTGCACGCCGGGCGCCATCGTCCTGTCAACTTTTGCCCAAATTTGTAGAACAACATCATCTCAACATTTTACTGCTAATTCCAGGTCCGCAGCTTCATCCTGTATCCCTATCTTTGTTTATAAGCAAATCTTTCTTGCTTTACATGCATTCCTAGTTCAATCTTTCTATCTACAATCTTTACAAAAGAGGGTATCCTTGATGTCACAACCCTTGAAACTCATTTAGAATCCAATCCTGCATTGTGTTGGATTGGATCTTGTGGGTTTCAATCCCTCTTTTGAATGTAAAGTCCCTCCTAAGTGAAAACCGTCAATCCTAGTGACCCCCTTTCTCCTTGGGGTGGGGGAGAACACCTAGGGTTCGATTTTCCGCTTTACACAAACTTTAAGTAACTTGCATCTTCCCTATCCCAAGACATAATTGTGCTCCATAATTGAACATGCATCTCCTCTCCATCCTTTTCCTTGAGTAGGTCAATTTCATTAGCAAAATATTCAACACCTTTAAATAAAAACATGTGTATGAGGAGAGAATACCATCCAAAAGGTCTGTCCACCTTAGCATTATTTATCCCTATCAACCTCTCATAAATAGCATCAGTGAGATACGGTACAAAATCAAAAGCCACTGCCAAAGATGGGTTCAAAATTTGTGCTATCATGAGCATATAGTGGGTTGGCATAGTAGTTTTTGCATCTTCCCCAAGAATCTGACATAAGGACCAATACATCCCTGTAGCCCTCAAAGTAAATAGGTTTAAAGAGAAGGGTTCCATGGTGCTAGGGCCTACAACTGTCAATCCTCCTGTTTTGGCAAATAATTCTTTCAAGAGGCCATTTCTAAGGTGATCTCTCTATGCATCATAAACCTTTGCCAGTGTTTCAAAATTGATGGGCTCTAAATAATTTGATACCTCACTAAGTCTGAAAACTCTCCTGAACTCATCATCATTTATTTCAATTAGAGACCCACCATTTACATTCTTCACAGTCCTGGTATTGGGATCATAATTATTTGCAATTTGGGTTAGTAGGTCCATGTCCATGAAAACCCTAGGGACTATGAGCTTCCCAACATCTAATTACCATATACTATTCATTGGAGCATGGGAATTTCTCTGGCCGAACCCTACTTTGAAGAGTCCTAAGCCTGATATTCCTATCTAGGGATCCCTCAACCAATTCCCTTTATCATATAAACCATCGCCAATTCTCAGGCGGGAAGCTTTAGGCACCAATTCCTTTACTTTAGCTGAAGCATTAGTGGACCTAGTTAATTGCTCCAAAAAGTCATCACAAATGGCTCTCTCCTAGTAATTAACCTTCCCTCTGAATTCTCTTTGTGGTGCCATCTCAAAATTATAATTATTAAATCTCAGACAGATTCTTTGAGAAATCAAACACCCAATGATACCAATCAAACTGTAATTGTTAAAGCAATTTGTAGAAACTTACTCATTGCTTGATAAAATTCGCTCTATGCACTGGTTCCTCTACAAGATTCATTGAACTCACGCCAAAGCTTCAACTCATGTAAATATTATTATGGAAACCGAGAATTGATTAGAATCAATTAAGCCACATGCTTCGGCAATTAATTCATAATCAAATTCAAAAAATGGCTCCAACGGACAACAAAATTTTCTCTAAGTGCTTTTCCTTTTCACTGTTTCGCAAAGAGTAAACTCCATGCATCTTTGCATTGCAAAACAACATGCATTGTTCGATCATGAAAAATGTGCATGTTCTTTACCTTACCTGAGTCATCCTCCTTTAGAAATGGGCCCCACCATCCTTTCACTACTTCATGAAGAGTAAACATCATGCTACTTTGCATAGTGAAACAGTGCGCGGTGTCCGATCAATAACTAATTGCTCAACCTCTATCCTTCACCATGACTGCTTGTCTTTATAACCATGTGTAACCACCACCACTAGTGGTTCTTTGCTATTTAATGGAGGGTAACCATCAGACACCTTTGCATTGTGAAACAACGTGTGACATACAATCAAGAACTAACCACTCGACCTTTAGCTACTTTAGCCTTCAAAGTAGGCCCCTTGTGCAAATTCACTTATCTACAAAAGTCTGGAAAATATCTCCACATGTCCATCACTTATTAGCTCAAGAACTCTACCAGGCTCCACATCTGAACCTCCACGTGTCTCACTAAACCATGAATTTCATCAACGTTGCCACTTTATCAAGTGGACCAACTCATAATCCATTCAGAGCCACGTATCTTGTTGATAGATCACCTTTTGCTGTAGTCGCACATCTAGTTGTCTTGCCACCTAATCTGCCACGTAACAACTAGCTCCTTTTAACTATTTCATGAAGAGTAAACTTCATACATCTTTGCATTGCAAAACAACGCCTTCCATTAGATCATCTTGGAGATGCTCAACCTTTAGCTTGCCTTTCCCATACGTACCCTTTTCGCTTCTTTGCGAAGGATAATCATCTTGCACCTTCACATTGAGAAACAATGCACGCCGTTAGATCAACCACATGATGCTCAGCCTTTACCTCAGGAGCCGCTTACTTGCTTGGGCACACCACCTTTTCATCACTTCGCGAAGGGTAATCATCTTGCACCTTCACATTGGAAAGCAACATGCATCATTGGATCAACCAGAACTTGCATGATCATTATGAAACCTGACAAACAAATAAAAGTTAAATAAAGCTTAGGAAAAGGGGATAAGACAATAACCCGCCTAGGAAAAGACCTTAAAAGAGGGACCCCCTTTCTAATGATGGACTGACCCTTCCACTTAAGTGGAAAAAGGTAACGAGGAAACATGAACGCAAGACTTACAAGATGAAAAGAAGAATTTTCAAAAACCCTAAACCCTTAGAAAGATAACCCTCAGAGGAAAAAAAGAAAAAATGAAACCTTGCTGACTAAAACAGATTGAAAGGAGAAAATCCCAACACTCAAAATACTGACAACAATAGGCACTAAGTGGGTTTTTAGAAACAAATTAAATGAATATGGTGTTGTAGTTCACAACAAAGATAGATTGGTTTGCAAAAGTTATGCACAAGAAGAAGGAGAAGATTATGGTGAGACTTTTGCACCAGTGGCCAGACCGGAAGGTGTCAAAACTTTACTAGCTTTTGCAACTCATAAAGGATTCAAAGTATATCAGACAAGAAGGACATGGTATTTAAGTTGCACAAGGCACTATATGAATTAAAGCAAGCACCGAGAGCATGGTATGAAAGGCTTCATTCAAACCTGATCAAGATAGGATTTCAGAGAACCAGTGAAGACAACAACATATATCTTAAATTTGAAGGAGATAAAATACTAGTTAGTGAAGTGTTTGTAGATGATATCATATTTGGAGGAAATGATGACATGAGCAATGACTTTGCAAATGAAATGAAAAGTGAGTTTGAAATGTCTCTAGTGGGAGATAATTTTTTTATAGGTTTGCAAATACAACAAATTAAGAGTGGTATTTTCATCACACAGATGAAGTATGTGAAGGAGGTATTAAAGACATTTGGTATGAGTGACTATAAACTAGTTCAGACACCAATGGTTACAGGTTCTAAGTTATCTAAGGAAGATGAGGCCACATTTGTTGATGAGAAAGAGTACAGGTCAATGATTGGAAAATTGCACTATGTTGTTTACAATAGACCAAATATAGCTCATGCAGTTGTTCTAGTTGCAAGATTTCAGAAGAATCCGAAGGAAACAAATTTGATATCAACCAAGAGGATTTTCAGATATTTCAAAGGTACTATTGACTATGGATTATGGTATCTGTAGTCATATAAATCTATCCATTTAATTAAATGAATATTTGCTATTTATTTGATTAAAAACCCACTAGCCATCAGTTAATTAAATTAACATTTAATTAATTCCTATTCAAACATTCTCCTATTAATTAAATAAATTATTCAATTTATTTTAATTAATTTATTAAACCAAATTCACAATCAATTAAATGAATAAATCTTATTTATTTAATTTAATCCATTTTCTTCTTTTAAATAAATAAATTAAAAACATTTATTTAAATCATTTAACCCCCCCCCCCCCCCCCCCCCCACTTGCATTCTCCTACAAATGCAAGTTGCACCTATTTGTTGAAATAAATGAATTTTATTTTAATAAAAATCCTATTTTCCCTCACCCACCAAATCCACTTGCAATCTTAAAACCCCTTCTAGACCCTTCTAACCACTTTCTAATCATTCCTAATTAGCCTAATCCATCCCCTAAATATTGTCACATTCCTAAGCAATTTTGAGTCACTTCTCAAAGCCCTCAAATCCTTTGAAAAGTATTTAATGCTTTATGTGTTCAACAAGCCAACCTCTAAAGTCTTCCAAACCACTAATGGCTCTTACATGACCATTAATGGCTCTTACATAACCATTTATGGTTAAATCCACTTGCTCCCATGGTTAGAGACTTTACCTCTAAACTCAACCCTCATGTAACCCATGTGTCTTCTCAAGCATTTATTGCTTTGACCATGGTTATCCTCACTAACTCTTGCACAAGAGCTTATCCATTGGATAAAGACATTATTTATTGGATAATAGCTTTATTCTTTCAAACTCAATATTGACCTTACCTCCCAAGTTAACCCTTAAGTCATGTCAAGCATTTAATGCTTATTCCCTCTCCTCTCAACTCATCTCTTATTGAAATTTGTCATCCTAGGATTGGGTTGAAAGTCTTCACATGGATCATTAGCCCTTCAATCCTGACCCTTGTTGAGATTACTCAATATCAACCATCCATTGCTCCATTTTACCTATAAATAGAGCTCATTTCTTCACAATTTAGATCCTAAAATCTTGTATGCATTTAACTTATAGTCAATTTTAGAGAGCATTTTAGCATAATCATTTATATTGTCATTTTGGACTAAAATAAATCTGTTCATTTCATAATATCTCATATTTAGCTTGTTTTACACTTGCATAGCATTGTTGAAAGCATTTCAATCTTAAATCTCCATAAGACATCCATAGTGCAAAAAATTGTTGAGAGCTACACTCATTTGGAAACTTGGAGAGGAGCGGAACAAGGGAGGAGGAGATACAATCATCGTGGAAGGAATTTGGAGATGCCTTGTTGCATTTGTTTTCATTGTTAAATACTCTATTTTTCTTATAGTGTCTCTCTTGATATGCCTGTTTAGAATAATCTTTGGTTGTTAACAGTAACTCTTGTTTTTTGTATTTCTTGTGTGTGTTGCCTTACCACAGGTTTTTCTAATCCTTTTTGCAAAGCATCATTTGGTGAACCCAACGTGAATCCAACACAAGATTTTTCTACAAAACTACTAACTTTTTTAATTTAAATTGACACACAGGTTGCACTTTAGCACTTTCAAACATGTTTTAGTGCCTGCAAAAGTTCATGATTTAGCGCTTTTGTTCACCAGAATAGTGCTATTGTCAATCTTTTAGCACTTTTGCATTAAAATTAGCGCTCTTTTTATTAATTTAGCACATTCACGTGCTCTGTTGGACATAATTTTATTATGTTTGACAGAGTATTTTAGTGCTTTTGCTTCCAGTATAGCACATTTGTCAATTAAGTAGCACTTTCGTGTTAAATAACACTTTTGTGTTTACATAGAGTGGCGCTATTGTAACAAAGAGTTGTAATTTTTTTAATTGTAACCGAAAATCAAAACCTAGGCTTGTAGAAGCCCACCAATATCTCATTTTTTTATTGACTAACTGTTTGTTTGTTTATGCAGGATTGGAGGAGTTAGATTAGAAAGAATTGAATTATTTCTTTCACTTTGTTTTCAAAGTTGGATTAAAACAAATTCATTGTCTCTCTTGGCTTAAAAATTGAACCTCACATTTTCATTTTGGATCATAAAAAGAATCACATCTTTAGTTTTGGTTTGTAAAAAGAACCCCACTTGCAAGTTAAAAAGAACCACAAACTTCACATAAAAAATTATTTGCAAGTTAGGAACAATCTTTATTTTGGTGCTTAAAAATCAACAACACAACTTTCATTTCTTCCATCAACTTAAGGAAATTCACAATCAACATTTCATTTTGGGCAATCTAAAAAGAACAAGCCATTTTTCCTTCAAACTCATAAATGATTTTACTTCAAGCAAAATGTGTTTTTCAATTCAGTTGACCAGGATTTCAAGTTCCTAGTTTAGAAAAGCACTTTGCCTTTGAAGTTAAAAATAACACCATGATTGTTGGAGCAACATCTCCAAATAGTTAGATCACATTGCAATAAAAATCAATTAAAAAGAACAAGTGCTTTTTTGTGATTGGCACACTTGTGCAAAGTTTGTCGAGTGGTCATACTTCTAACACACACTATCCTCTCCCTTGGCTTTTGTGGTCCTAGGTGCAAGAGAAAGTGTTAGTAACACTCAAATTTTATATTTTTAAGAGAGGCATGTCAAGAGACACATCACTCTTGGGAATGACCTCGTGCGGTAAATCCTTCGAGCTGCTATAGAAATCAAGTGTGAGTGAAAGCTGTAGCCTTAGGTATAGTTGTTCCTATAGTGTAACTTTCCAAAAGGACAAATGGGCCCTACCACAAGTTACAAGGCTCTTAAGTGAGTCACTGCAGAATGAACTTTTGTCCAAAAACATAAAAAATTACTAAACACCTTTTTATGTAGAAACCCACCCGTTCTATTGATTGAGGATATTTGTGATAAATTCAGTGCAAGAGCATAGATGGTTTTTCTCCCAAGATACTCACCATACATATTTCCTTGAGTAGAAAAATATCTTTTTGAAAGGCTACTTGTAGCTTGATAAAAGTGGTGACTCCCGATCATAGGTATCATCTATTTGTTATGCTCGCGCAAGACTTAGTATATCACATCCTTACCTGCCATGGCGGGATTCATAAGGTATGTAGTACCAAAGTTGAAGAAATATCAAGATGTGGGCTGAAATTATCGCAACTGACCATTTGACCTTAGGGATAAAGTGTGTTTGAAGTGTCTTCATTTGGTGTCAAGACCAGTGATAAACTGAGTCAACTTTAGGATTTTTGGAGAAACATACTCAAAAACATTTTGTTAAAAGGGTCAAAGAGTTCAAATATTGGGTTGATTTAGATCCACACTTATTTGTTCCTTTTGAGGCAACATTCTTGTGTTTGTGTGCTTGCTTTGTTTTCTTGTCAAAGAAAATCAAAACTAATTCAAAACCAAGTATTCATCCAACACAAAAATTTCACAACCAACCTTTTGGCAAACAAATCAAAAACAAAGTGACAAACAAAGGTATCAAAACTATATGACCATCCTCCACATTTTGAGAAAGAGGAACCTTCATCAACATATAAATTTGAAGCAAAGACCATTAAGCTCAAAGGCTTTCATCAAAAGAAGGAGATTTTTCTATCTCAATAGGAAAATCTTTGTCTCACATAGAGCCTTCTTATGTCACATGCGTCTATATCTTCAAGGAAAATATAATGAGTTTGATCAAGAGTTTAAACCGTGGAGCTTTTACTTAATATAGAGCTTTGAAATATCATTAAAAAACTGGAGGCAAAATCAATCCTTCCTTCTTTCCAGACATTTGCATCACATATAACATAACTCGAGAAGAACCACCAACCCCCGAAAGAGAAGAGGAATAATTTGTCCCATTCGTAACATAGAGTTTTTATTGAAATTTAAAAATTCCATCCATTCTCACATTCATACATCATCCATCCATTTTAGAATCTCAAAACATAAAGAGGTCTTGTCCTACATTCATTGTAGTAATTGCTTGAATAAAAAAACAACACATCACTTGTTAGAGTGTCTCTACATCTAGGATAAACTCATCCTAAGAGGCATTTCTATGCAGGTTAAAACTAGTCTATGAGTGCATCCTCTCATTACTAGATAGCTTGGTCTGTAACACATCTTAGATCTCTCTATACCTTATCATCTCAAACATTGTCAACAAACACAACAAGCAATTTATAGAAGAACTTTGGTAACATCAAACCTTTAGTGCTAGAGATCCATATGCTAAAAACTTCACCAAACATTTATCTCTCATTTCATCATCAACTCATCATCATTTTCATCAAAATTCAATAAAAACTTTCAAACAAAATGGCTCAAACCAGATCAAGGACTAGACAATAAGAAATCAAAAAGGAAGAAGAGGAAAATCTCAATGAATTCCAAGATGCTCTTGGAGGAAATGAAAATAATGAAAATCCTCATACTCCCACTCCTGAAGTAATCAAAAGGGCACAACACAACCCCCTCTTCAATCAACTTTTCGATGAGATCCTCGGAAACAATGTTGATGCTCACTTTTTAAGACTTGCCCAAGAGGGAGCCAAACTACCCTCTGATTTTGATACAACACAATTATGGCAAGCATCAGAACACTAGAGTCATAATGAGGATGGAAGAGGTCGAGATCACATCAGATACAACCTTCATCAAGGAAATCCCCCACCTCCTCCTCCTCCAAATGACATTGACATGTTGAGGGAACAAGTCAAGAATCTCACCCAACAATTCCATAGTGGTGTGAAAACAAACCAGTTTTCACTTAATGATATTTGTCCCTATCCCTTTGATAGGAATCTACATATGCCACCTTTTCCATGAGGGTTTGAAACACCTAAGTTCAAAAAGTATTAGAGAAAAGGAGACCCTCACGATCATGTCAGGGAATTTCACTTTGCTTTCCTAGAAGTGGCATATGAAGGCACATACCTAATGCGTCTCTTTCCTCAGAGTTTGGCAGGGACAACCACGCAATGGTTTTCCTGACTAATAGGCGGCATTAGGATGTTCAAAGAACTGGTCCAAAAATTCATTACACATTATTCCCAGAACATAGAGCATGTTGTCACCATGGCAGACCTATGTAATGCCAAGCAAAAACTAGGGGACCTATTTTTAGCTTTCCTGCAACGATGGTGACAAATGTCTAGCAGATGTTCCCTTTAGCTACTTGAAAGAGAGCTAGTGGAAATATTTATTTCCAACTTGAATGAAGAAATGGAATTTCATTTAGACATGAAAGGCATGGAGTATTTTAATGACATTATTACATAGGGTTTAAAATGTGAATGAGCCCTCATCAAAAAGGGGCTTATCAAAATATACAATGAACCAAAAGATGCCCCTCGCCTGCGCTTCAATAGTGATAAACCTAACTTTTGGAATTAAAAAAAAAACATCATCAATGACAAGGTTGTAGATGCAAGGACTATCAAGAGTGCACAACTTGTGGTCCGATTTGCGGGGCAAAACCCTCCTCCTAAGAACAACATAGTTCCTCCCCCACCAAATCAAGGATGCAATATACCGAAAGAGGAACCAAGGCAAAGACAACATAATTATAAACCAAAACGTACATACACTCCCTTAGGGGAACCTATTGAAACAATGTTATGCCAATTGGTCTTGTCAAATCTAGTGACCTTACCCAAAACATCTAATTACGAACCTTAGGTCAAACCTCCATGGTGGAGAGATAATGAACATTGCAAATTCCATCAAGGGAAAGGGCATAAAATAGGTAATTGTCATAGATTGAAAGATCTTGTTCAGGATCTTATTGACCAAGGAGAGATTGAAATTGAAGGACATGACCCAAAAACCATGAATAATGATCATCTTATGTTTAAAAATCCACTTCCATCACAAGATAAAAAGGGTCCTTCCACTTCAGGATGAAACACAGATACCAATGATTATACATGAGCCACCTATAATTACACTTTGAACCACCTGTATGATGCCAATGAACAAATTGCAAACATTACCATCAAAGATCCAAGCTCTACCCACAATATTGTTACGTATCATAGCGAGATCACCATTAAAGCAACTCCACAAGGCACCACCTCCATCCCAAAGTAGTACAACCTTGTGGAACAATTAGATAAAATGGCCGCACTTATATCCATCTTAGAGTTGTTGCGCCTATCCCCATCTCATAAAACAATCTTGGAACAAGCTCTCCAAGAGGCGTCATTCCTTGCCAATCTAAACACAGATCAATTTCAAGCTATGGTGGGTATTTTGAGGTCATTGCCATGTCTCACTTTCTCTGAAAGAGACAATACATCCTTCCAGCAACCTCATAACACCTCACTCCATATTGAAGGATTTATCAACCAACATAGGATCAAGCGAGTCTTGATTGACAATGGAGTAGGCCTAAATATCTATACATTACAATTGGTCACAACATTGGGATATACAATTGAATCAGTGGATCCCCTCAAAAAGATAACTATTAAAGCCTATGATGATGTAGAACATTCTTCAAAAGGAGCAGTTGTGTTACCATTCTGAGTGGGCCTAGTGGTGAAGCACATCATATGTCAAGTTTTGGACCTTCCTTTGCCATATAGTTTGTTGTTAGGAAGACCTTGGATACATGCCATGCAAGTTGTTCCATCCACCTATCACCAATGTATCAAGTTCCCTCATAATGGTGTAGAAATTACAATCTTGGGCGATGCAAACCCATTTGCATATTGTAATAATATCAACCATTAGTCATAGATCACCATTACCAACAACAGAGAAGCTATCCCTTCCACATCGTATGTAAGTCCAAACTCTCTTTTGAGTTCAAACACCACTATACCCAAGCAAGAGAAGCTAAAAATGAAAATGGCAGAGGAAGGTCCTGGGGAGTACAATCTAAGCCAACTCTTTTGTGTTGGGAAACTACCCACTTCCCCTAGAACTCATGGTAAGCCTCAAAGGTTACTTCAAGCACCATTGGTCAAGCCAACATACACTTTGACACCTTTTATCCTTGGAAAGAGTCAAGAAGAAGAGACTGGAGATGAAGACTTAACAGAATGGATCTATAAAGACCCTATCCCCACAAAAACCCCACAGGCTAAGCTTCCCACAGATCAATATGGAAAAGGCCTTCTCATTATGCAAAGAATGGGCTATGATGGCCAAAGTGCTTTGGGACCTTCCAAGCAAGGCCTCCATGAACTATTGCAG
This sequence comes from Cryptomeria japonica, assembly GCF_030272615.1. Classification (NCBI taxonomy): domain Eukaryota; kingdom Viridiplantae; phylum Streptophyta; class Pinopsida; order Cupressales; family Cupressaceae; genus Cryptomeria; species Cryptomeria japonica. The sequence goes on along the minus strand of NC_081412.1, from coordinate 434,764,910 downwards.
CCTGAATTAAATCCTAAAGATAACACTGGATTAGGCTTTCAAAAGGAGACTCTTCCTAAGCTCCGATTCAAAGGGAAACCCAACGAACCTCTATATCAACCTAAAAATCTAAAGAGGTCACCTTTGATTATGTCAGAAGCACCAAGCACCATACCAACTGCCCCATTGAGGCTAAAGATCCCATCAATATCATCCACAACACCAATCATCCCACCAATCACAACAACAACTCCATCAACAGTAGCAACCGCATCAACAACACCATTAGTAGTATCAGATCTCCCAATGGTATCGACAACACTGAAAATTCCATCAGAGGCATCAGATCCAACAATACTGATACTCCTAGTATCAAATTCACTGATTCCCATAATCCTTCCCGCAACACTAACCATTCCATCTCCAAATGTACATAAGCCGATTACACCAACAATATTTAACTCAAAGGATATCCCAGTTTGGTATAGTAATCAAATATTGGAAAGCGACTTGGAGACCGACTCACATGAGTGGGAATTTGATTCTGTATAGCTCAATAATTCAAATGAGGAAGATACATCACTACCTCCACCTCGCAAAGAAATCCCTATTTATGAAGAAGCGCAGATAAAAACCTCTTGGGTTCTTGAACTAGAAACACCTTCCATAGACCCTACACTCGATTCTGATAGGGAGAGTACCATCAATGACCTTCACCATAATGTCTTGACCCTCATTGACACATCTTATGAACTTAACCTGATCGATGAGGCAATGCCCATTATCCATCCTTAACTCATCGAATGGAACCAACCTAATCCCCCATGCCTTGACCAATTACAAAATGACGAGGCGATCATTGACTTTTTGGAACTACGAGATAGCATACCAATTGGGGATCACAAAGCTGGATTTTCCATTGAACTTAATAGCGCAACATACTTTGGGGTGGATGCCAAACCTTTCAGAAGCAAAAATATTACAATAAAACTTGGGTCTTCTAGTGAAAACCTATCTGAGGTACCCGAGGATGAGATTTTTGACATCCTCCCTTCTAGTACACAATAGGAACGATCCATGATCCTTATTGAGGAAGCAAAATAATTCAATGTAGGGACTCCTGAAGCACCTCACCACATACATCTGGCATGTCTTTTGACTCCAGAGGAACAACCTAAGTTTGTAGAGTTCTTCCAAAAGCATCAAATCAACTTTGCATGGTCATATGCAAGCTTGCCTGGGCTTGATCCTAATTTGGTCATGCATCACCTTACCATAGCAGAAGGAGCTAAGCCTCTCAAACAAAAGCTTTGCAAGATGCACCCCCAGATTGCGGTACTAGTCAAAGAAGAACTTAAGAAACTTCTAGATGTTGGTTTTATTATACCAATTGATTATGCAGACTGGATATCCATTATTGTACCTGTTGGCAAACCAAATGGGGGCATCTGTTTCTGTACTGACTTTAGAGATCTAAACAAGGCATGTCCTAAAGATGACTTTCCCCTACCAAACATTGACATGATCATAGACCTAACAACATGGCATGCCATGCTTTCACTCATGGATGGCTTTTTAGGATACAACCAGATAAAGATCGCACCCGAGGATCAACATAAGACGGCCTTCACATGTCCATGGGGAACATACTGTTGGAATGTAATGCCTTTTGTTATAAAGAATGTAGGGGCGACCTATCAAAGAGAAATGACCACCATATTTCATGATATGATGCATACCATAATGGAATATTATGTCGATGACTTATTGGCAAAATCCTTAACATGAGAAGGTCATCTAGAAATATTAGATAAAATCTTTGATTGACTAGAACAATATCATGTTTGACTCAACCCAAAGAAATGTGTCTTTAGAGTAACCTCAAGGAAGCTTCTAGGATACATTGTCTCAAGAAAAGGCATTAAGGTTGACCCAGCAAAGGTTAAAGCAATCATGGACATGCCACCTCTAAAGAACATCAGTCAGCTAAGGACATTACAAGGGCGACTACAATCCATCTGAAGATTCATTCCACAACTGGCAGATAAGTGTCACCCCTTTACACACCTATTACACAAAAACATCCACTTTCAATGCGATGCTAGATGCCAGCAAGCATTTCAGATGCTTAAAGTTGATCTCATGAATACACCATTACTGATCTCACCAGATCCAAGTAGACCTCTATTGCTCTATATTTCAGCAACAAATATGATATTGGGTGTACTACTGTCACAACATAATGCAGAAGGGAAAGAGTGTGTTGTTTACTACATCTCTCGCACATTGGTTGGCTATGAACTCAATTATACACCTATTGAGTGAGATTGCCTAGCAACAATCTTGGCAACCACTAAATTGAGGCACTACCTATTAACACATAAAGTACAACTCATTTCAAAGATTGATCCACTAAAGTACTTACTCAGCAAAGCAACATTGATAGGCCGCTTGGCCAAATGGGTAATGATTCTAAGTGAATTTGACATTGAGTATGTGGACCGTAAGGCTATCAAGGGCCAAGTTATTATAGATTAGTTGGCCGATGCACCTCTCATAAGCGATCATCCTCTCATTTCCAATTTTTTGGATGGAGAGATATTCATGATCATAGAAGCACAACCATGGAAACTATACTTTGATGGTTCATATACTAGGCATGGCTCGGGGGCAGGCATTCTATTTATCACACCTCAAGGTGACAGCATCCTGAAGTCTTACATGATAACTTTTTCATGCACAAACAAAATAGCCGAGTATGAGGCCTTGATCACAGGACTCCAACTAGCCATATAATGGAAGTTAAAAGAGCTACAAGTATATGGTGACTCTCAACTGGTCATTCGATAAGTCACAGACGAATATCAGATCAAGGATGATAAACTCATGTCATACAAGAAAATGGTGGATAGTTTAAAGGCATCATTTACGACTATCACCTTTGAGCAGATACCTAGAGATTAGAATTGAGCTACTGACGCTATGGCTACCATCACATCTCTCCTAGATCTTCCACAAAATTCAACACGCTATGAGATCTTGGTAGAAGAGCTTTGGATTCCCACTTATGATATCCCCAAATCTGAGATGATCTATCTCCTTGTCAGTTCTGAATCCCCATGGTATGGTGAGTTCTACACCTACCTATGTGATCACACACTTCCTCCTAACCAATCGAATAACCAACACAAAACCTTCATTTGCCATACCGCTTGATATATCATCATTGTTGAAACCCTATACCGACATAGTCTTGATGGTACTCTCCTTCAATGTTTGGAATAGAATGAGATAACAAAGGCCTTGGAAGAGGTACATGAAGGAATTTGTGGGACTCACTCAAGTGGTCCTTCTTTAGCAAAGAAGATCATGTGTGCTGGATACTATTGGCCATCCATGGAAAAAGAATCCTACTATTTTGTCAGAAAATGTAAAAAATGCCAAGTTCATGGAGACCTGATACATGCACCAGCACAGGAATTTCAACCCATCACATCACCCTGGCCCTTTTGTCAATGGGGCCTTGACCTTGTTGGTAAAATTCATCCATCTTCATCCAACAGCCACAAATTCATTATTACCACCACCGAATATTTCATAAAGTGGATTGAAGTTGTTCCACTTACCCAAGTCACTAGCAAGAAGATCACCTCATTTATCCTTAATTACATCATCTATCGGTATGGTGTACCCATGTCAATCATCATAGATAACAAACTTCCTTTCAAAAATTAGGATGTCCATAAGCTCTGTCAAAAGTTTCACATACAACACCGCTTTTCCACTCCCTATTACCCACAAGGCAATGGTCAGGCCAAAGCATCAAACAAGAACATCTTGAGAATCCTCAAGAAAACAATCAATGATGCCGATTGTGATTGGCATGTTCAATTGAATTGAGCAATATGGGCGTGTCAAACTAGCATTCAAACCCCTACAAGCGCAACTCCCTACTCACTGGTCTATGATGCAGAAGCTATCTTACCTATTGAGGTCGAGATGCCATCTCTACGAGTTTCCTTGCAAAATCTCATAGATGAGGAGGCATATAGAGTATCACGTCTTCAAGACTTGGAGGTACTTGATGAAAGACGACAAGCTGCATACAACCACCTCAAGGCCTATCAGTAGCATATGAGCAGAAGCTATAATCATCGAGTTATACCTCATACATTTGAGGTAGGTGATCTTGTTCTTCGAGAGAATCCTCATAACCAACCAAACAAAGAACATCAAGGAAAGTTTGAATCTAACTACTGTGTCCATATGTTATCACTATTGTATTTGGGTCCAGGGCATATCAGTTGGCTACTTCAGAAGGAGAACTGCTACCAGATCTGATTAACAACATGCGCCTCAAACAGTTTCATAGATAGGCTGTGCAGAGCATCAAGCTCCATACATACTAGAAAAACATGAAAAACATTCAGATAATTGTCTTGAAGAAAATACAAAATTTTGAAATAGAAAAGAAAAATCATGCATCCAAATGGTGAACAACCACTCTAGTGGCACCTTGGGTAAGTGCGATGGTGAAAACCTACCAAACAGGCACCACTCATAAATGTTATGGCTCCATTGTCTTTCAGACTTGTTGCGATCACATTCATTGCATCCACTCACCCATCAGTACAAACCATGGCTTGTTATTTGATCTTCAATCAAGGATAGTACTTCCTGCATCTTGCATCCCACTCTTTTATAATCATGTTTAAACTAGGGGAAATTCCCTTAACCTATTGATGGAAGTGGATTTCTGCATTACTTATGGTTCATTGAAATCTTCATTCGAAAATTGTCTCACAAAATCCAAAAACATTCGAAAACTGTCTCACAAAATACCAAAAACATCCAAAAACATCATAAAAACATCAAAAATCAACCAAAAACATGGCAATGCATTGTACATCCACATCGACACAGACACCAAACAAACATTTTGAGCTACTCAAATGATGATCATTTATCAAATCAACCACACAATCAACACAGGTACCCACAACTGTCTTAAACAAGGATGCATCCTTCCTTACCAAAACAAAGACAAAAATAACATTTTCTTTGACAGGAAAATTTTGTTTAAGCTATCAAGTACTTGGTCAGTTTGATACATTATTTATTCATTTATATCAGGTTCCTACACTACTCTAGGATATCCACAAGTGATTAAATCAGCCAGGATGGTTCCTAAGCATTGTTTGTGTATCTTCTGCGAATTATTCCAATGAAGTTCTAGGGCATTTACTAATGGTGTCTACATGGGAATTTAACTAAGCTACATGATCTTATGCAAAATACAGTCATGAATCACTATGGCTTGTTGACTACAGTATATACCTTGACCATATGAGAATGAACCATTATGGAGGGTCCATATTCTTTATTTATGCTACTTGCTTGCAGGTACAATGCTCCAAACTTGGTTCCTACTGCCTCATCCAAGATTGATACTACCCTTTCTCAATGATGAAAAATAAAGCACTATGGATCATCATTTCATCTCATCTATTTAAATTGCATTCCATTGCATATCACCCATCCATTTGATCATTCATTGTTCATATTTATAGTTTTTTTTATGCAAGTGTGAACAAGTTTGAATATGAGAAATTATTTAAAAATGAATTGGTCTTGAATACAATCATGATGGAGTTCTCTGATACATCATCAGTGCATCATGCACATTCTCACCAACCTTGCATTCATCTATCATGCACACATGGCATCATCATTTCATTACATTAGTTGCATTTTACATACAGTGCATTATCATTTACATACATATAGGCTCATTACATTCATTTTCAATATTCATTAAAGTGCATTTAATATCATTTAGTTGCATTCATTATTATGTACTTAGATTCACATCATTAAAATCATTCATCATCATTTATCATCATTTAAGTTTGTCTACAATGCACTCATATAGATTTCTTTAGTTGCACATATTTATTTATCTATCCATTAATTAAGTGCATTCATCTATCCATCTAGTATATTCTTATACTCATTTATTTTATCTTAAAAAGATTTCCTTTAGGATTCATTAAAATGCATTCATTATCCTTTTAATTGCATTAAGGTGCACTTATTCATTCCCCCCTTAATTGCATTATCATTTCACTTAGTCATATTTTAAGTCATTTAGAATCATAACAACAAACATTTGTCTCGACATTTATTTATACATTTTACACGTGCATTCATTTAGAAATCATCACATAAACATTTGTACTTTACATTTGTTTATCCATCTTGCATTCATTTTAACCATCTATACACATTTACATAAACCATTCAATTCATTTCATTTCAACATATCAAACACAACTGCATATCATCATTTCATCAATATAAACACCAAGTGCTATCTATTTCATAGTTAGCATCATTTCATTTTGCATACATCATCATCATGGAATTCCATACATAAAAAATTACAACCAATGTATCATACATATATTAACTTGCATCCACATGTTCACATCATATTTATAGACATAATAAAATCATCATCATAAACATGCATATAGAAATCATCTCATAAACATATACATCTAAGCAAGTAAAACATCCATCTAAGCTAAATCATAGATCATCATCTTGCATAAATCCATCCATATCATCACAAAATATGGGATCTCCTCATATATCACATCATATATCATCTCGTAACAACATATATGTATCAGAGTACAAAGATGTCAAAAATATTGGCTACCAAGAGCCATCCAAGTCACAGTCTAAAATAACAATGTAATAAAATACATACAGCTCTCTCAAATGGAACTCTAACCAGATGTTGCACCACCATCACCACCTGCACTACCTCACCATGGAGGACCCATTACACCACCACTGCTCTGCATCCTCTAAGACTGCTCTGATCTCTCTCAATGCATCTGTGAATATCTCAGTGCCTGCTGACTGGATGGCACTGCCTGCTCATATAGACCCCACCAAAAATCAACCTCTCCACCTACCCTCCGTAACTCCCTCACCAATGAATTAGTCAATAGCCCATGTCCTTGTACTCCCTCCAAGGCACAAACTCTCTCTTGCAGCTGAATCACCCTATCAACTACTTGATCTCTCTCCCGCAGCACTACAGTCAACTCTGACTCCTGTGCAAATAGTTGAACATCTCTAGCTGCAACCTCTGCCTCCATATCCTCCAGCCGAGTCTGCAAAAATAATATCATTTGATCCTGAAGATCTCCCCCTCCACCTGTAGCTCTCTCTCCTCCTCTAGTGGCTCCCTCTCCCATATCCATAGGTGCCTCTCCATCCCCCATATCCCTGCCAACTAATCTTACTCCTCCCTGCATCAAAGGCCCCTGTGATAGTCACAATGGTTTCCCACCTCTCCCTCTCCACTATAACCATCCACCTCCACCACCTTCACCTCCAAATCCACCACCCCCAACTCCTCCTCCTCCATCACCTCCTCCTCCATCCCCTCCTCCTTCGTCACCTCTCCCTCATCCACCTACTACAAATCCTTGACTCCCTCTCCTCCTTCATCTATGTCTCCTATCCTCCTCAAAAGATGGAATCGACTCTGTCAGATCCGATATGCGTGTAATAGGATGAGCCATAATATACTATGTGTACTCATTTGACACCCCTACATCTACAATCCCCAGCCTCATATGCCATGGTCTCACCTGTAAAGTCTGAAACTCTACCAAAGCCTAATCATATGGTAACACTAGCCCCCACTGGAACCTCTCCCGTACCACCTATGCATACTCTCCCGACCCACTTAACAATCCCTACCTCTGTTCAAACTGCCTCAACACTCTGCCAGGTACCTTTCTCTCCACATTGTAGGTTGTCCTACCAATCAAGTACCATATCATAAATACATAAGGCAAGGCCTCTGCATCATCATCCTAGGGCTCACACTCAATATAGGGCCTCCAGATCACTGCATCCAAATCATCTAATTCCCACCACCACCACTCTAACTTCCCCAGGTGGGGCTGACTCATCATACTACCATACATATACACATAGGGCTGATCCATTGGCCTAAGTCTCAGACTAATAGGTTGGGTCACAAGTAGATGCTCCCATGCCGAGATATGTAGTAGAGTGATCCCAACTCCCAGTGAGCTCGTCTTTGAGTACACCACCTCATGTAGCTCCTGATATAGGTGTGATAGAATGCATGGTCCCATGCAAAGTGGGTCCCCTCAGTCATCATATGCTCTATAACCCGATCCCAACCCATGACCAGTCCATGTGATCATCGATCTGGGCATAGTAGGCCCCCAAAAATCCCTAATAGTATAGCTGCTAGTGGCTCATATAATGTAGCTATCTCCTCCCACACTACTGAGTCATCATGAGTAAACACATCCTCATCAAAAATTCGTTGCACAGCTATTGTCCCCCATGCTCGGTCATATGTCACAAGATCCCCTTGGATAGGAATATGTAAGATCTGCCACACATCCTCCAATGTCATAGTCATCTCCCCTATAGCTAGGTGAAACGTACAAGTCTCACTGTGCTACCGCTCTGCCAATGCTATCATCAAGCCACGATTTGTCCAAATCACTGGCATATACATCACATCATATGGGCCTATCGCTGTAATGTAATCAATCTCGGCCTCTGTCAGTTGATCTCTCAACTGTTGTGTGACTGGATGCCTCCCCCACATTTATAAGATGGGAAGATCCTCCTACACATGCACAACAACCATCCTCATCAGTTATTTTATTTCAAACTTTCTTAAGTTTAAACCTAGACTATCAACAGATACTTTGATCAAGTATCTTCGGGTCTCAACAAGTAAGCAATCATGGCACACCTAGACTACAATAGGCATTTATCCTAATGACCTAGTCTCATCGGGGTTGTTATGGTTCAAAAACAACTAACCTCTCCATCCATCCACTATCAACAATAGAGATTCTTTTTCTAAACACACTCGGGCATCTATTTTTCAGACAATAGCGCTACTCTGCTAACAATCACACTACAACAACTACACACTAGTGCTAAAAAACCAATAGCGCTAGAACAACTACGCCATAGCACCATTTCAAAGCAATAGTGCTACAAGGACTTGATAGTGCTAAAAATGCATTAGCGCTAAAACAACTACTCAACTGCGCTACAACTTACAACAATGCTAAAACCACTATGCGATAGCGCTATAGCAGCACAATAGCGCTAGTTCAACTGACAACAATGCCAAAACATAGTTTTAGTGCTATTGTCCTGACTCAACTTGGATGCTTGAAAAAAGATATCAAAAATGCAAAAAAAGAAAAATTTTTAATTTGCATACCACTAGACCATAGTCATCTGGCTCTAGATGATGATCTTCTATCAGTACCGACATCCTAACTACTGCTCGCTCTCTCAAAGAAGTCACTATCAGAGCTCTGAATCACTATGGAGATGAATGAAAATGACCCTATTTTTACCCCTTCGCCCTAAACCTTATTTTACCCTGCTCATCATTGTGGTCCCCATGAACTTCTAGTGCCTCCCATTTCTCTGTTTTATATCCAAATTCTTCTTTTCTTTCACCATTATCATTAAATTCTTCTCTTCTACCTCCCCACCAATTCTCATTCTTTTTCGAGAGATCGCTCAATTTTTCAAAAAAATTTGGCCCATCTCTCGAGGGGGCA